>NW_027485258.1:0-45416 GCF_050908995.1 Andrena cerasifolii | reverse complement strand
TTTTTAAAAAATTTAAATTTTTTTTTAATTTGTTACAATTTTTTAACAAAATTAAAAAAAATTTTTATTTTTCAATTTTTTTTCTATATTTTTTAATTTTTTTAATTTTTTTAATTTTTAAATTTTTTTTTTAATTTTAAAATTATTTTTTTTAATTTTAAAATTATTTTTTTTAATTTTTGAAAATTTTCTTAAAACTTTTTTTTTAATTTTTTAAACAAACTTTTTAAATTTTTTTTAAATTTTTTTTAAATTTTTAATTTTTTTTTTAAATTTTCTTATAATTTTTTTTTAATTTTTGAAAATTTTTGAAATTTTTTTTTTAATTTTTTTAAAAGTATTATTTTTTATTTCAAAAAATGTTTTTTAATTTTTTCTTTTATTTTAATTCTTTTAACTTTTTCAATTTTTTAAATTTTTTTTAATTTTTAAAATTTTAAAAAATTTTTTTTTAATTTTTGAAAATTTTTCTAAATTTTTTTTTAATTTATTTAAAAGTATTATTTTTTATTTCAAAAATGTTTTTTAATTTAAAAAAAAAAATTTTAAATTTTTGTTTTTCTTTTTTTATTTTTTTTTAATTATTAAAATTTTCTTAAAACTTTTTTTTTAATTTTTTAAACAAAATTTTTTAATTTTTTAAAATTTTTTTTAAATTTTATTTTTTTTTTTAAATTTTTAAAATTTTTTTTAAATTGTTTATATTCTTTTAATTTTTTTAATTTAATTTTTTTTAATTTTTAAATTTTTTTAACTTTAAATTTTTTTTTAATTTTTAAATTTTTTTTTTAATTTTTAAATTTTTTTTTAATTTTTAAATTTTTTTTTAATTTTTAATTTTTTTTTTAATTTTTAAATTTTTTTTAATTTTTAAATTTTTTTTTTTAATTTTTAAAATTTATTTTTATTTTTTTTTAATTTTTGAAAATTTTTCTAAATTTTTTTTAATTTTTTTAAAAGTATTATTTTTTTATTTCAAAAATGTTATTTAATTTTTAAAATTTTCTTAAAACTTTTTTTTTAATTTTTTAAGCAAATTTTTTTAAATTTTTTTTAAATTTTTATTTTTTTTTAAATTTTTTTTAATTTTTAAAATTTTCTTAAAACTTTTTTTTAATTTTTTAAACAAAATTTCTTAATTTTTTTTTAAATTTTTTAAAATTTTTTAAAATTATTTTAAATTTTTTTTAAAATTATAATTTTTTTATTTAAAAATTTTTTTTTAATTTTTTTTTCTTTTATTTTAATTTTTTTAACTTTTTCAATTTTTTAATTTTTTTTTTAAATTTTCTTATAATTTTTTTTAGTTTTTAAAATTTTTAAAATTTTTTTTTAATTTTTGAAAGTTTTTCTAAATTTTTTTAAAATTTTTTTAAAGGTATTATTTTTTTATTTCAAAAATGTTTTTAATTTTTTTAATTTTTTCAAATTTTTAATTTTTTTTAAATTATCTTATATTTTTTTTTAATTTTTAAAATTTTTTAAAATTTTTTAAAATTTTGTTTTTAAATTTTTTTTTCAATTTTTATTTTAATTTTTTTAAATTTTTTTTTAAATCGTTTATATTCTTTTAATTTTTTTAATTTAACTTTTTTTTAATTTTTATTTTTCTTTTCTTTATTTTTTTTTTAATTTTTAAAATTTTCTTAAAACTTTTTTTTTAATTTTTTAAACAAATTTTTTAATTTTTTTAAAATATTTTTTTAAATTTTTAAAATTTTTTTAAGTTTTTTTTAAATTATAATTTTTTTATTTCAAAAAATGTTTTTTAATTTTTTTTAATTTTTTTAATATTTTAAATTTTTTTTAAATTTTCTTATAATTTTTTTTAATTTTTAAATTTTTTTTAACTTTAAAAATTTTTTTTTATTTTTAAAAATTTTTTTTTTAATTTTTAAAATTTTTTTTTTAATTTTTAAATTTTTTAAAAAATTTCTTTGCTTTATTTTAATTTAAATTTTTTAAAAAATTAAATTTTTTTAAATTTGTTCCAATTTTTTAAGAAAATTAAAAAAATTTATTTATTTTTTAATTTTTTCTATATTTTTTAATTTTTTTAATTTTTTTAATTTTAAATTTTTTTTTATTTTTTTTTAATTTTTGAAAGTTTTTCTAAATTTTTTTTAAATTTTTTTAAAGGTATTATTTTTTTATTTCAAAAATGTTTTTAATTTTTTTTAATTTTTTCAAATTTTTAATTTTTTTTAAAATTATCTTATATTTTTTTTTAATTTTTAAAATTTTTTAAAATTTTTTAAAATTTTGTTTTTAAATTTTTTTTTCAATTATTTTAATTTTTTTAAATTTTTTTTTTAAATCGTTGATATTCTTTTAATTTTTTTAATTTAATTTTTTTTTAATTTTTATTTTTCTTTTCTTTATTTTTTTTTAATTTTTAAAATTTTCTTAAAACTTTTTTTTTAATTTTTTAAACAAATTTTTTAATTTTTTTAAAATATTTTTTTAAATTTTATAAAATTTTTTAAAAATTTTTTTAAATTATAATTTTTTTATTTCAAAAAATGTTTTTTAATTTTTTTTTTAATTTTTTTAATATTTTAAATTTTTTTTAAATTTTCTTATAATTTTTTTTAATTTTTAAATTTTTTTTAACTTTAAAATTTTTTTTTATTTTTAAAAATTTTTTTTTTAATTTTTAAATTTTTTTTTTAATTTTTAAATTTTTTAAAAAATTTCTTTGCTTTATTTTAATTTAAATTTTTTAAAAAATTAAATTTTTTTTAAATTTGTTCCAATTTTTTAAGAAAATTAAAAAAATTTATTTATTTTTTAATTTTTTTCTATATTTTTTAATTTTTTTAATTTTTTTAATTTTAAATTTTTTTTTATTTTTTTTTAATTTTTGAAAGTTTTTCTAAATTTTTTTTTAATTTTTTTGAAGGTATTATTTTTTTATTTCAAAAATGTTTTTAATTTTTTTTAATTTTTTCAAATTTTTAATTTTTTTTAAAATTATCTTATATTTTTTTTTAATTTTAAAAATTTTTTAAAATTTTTTAAAATTTTGTTTTTAAATTTTTTTTTCAATTTTTATTTTAATTTTTTTAAAATTTTTTTTTAAATCGTTGATATTCTTTTAATTTTTTTAATTTAATTTTATTTTAATTTTTATTTTTCTTTTCTTTATTTTTTTTTTAATTTTTAAAATTTTCTTAAAACTTTTTTTTTAATTTTTTAAACAAATTTTTTAATTTTTTTAAAATATTTTTTTAAATTTTATAAAAATTTTTAAAAATTTTTTTAAATTATAATTTTTTTATTTCAAAAAATGTTTTTTAATTTTTTTTTAATTTTTTTAATATTTTAAATTTTTTTTAAATTTTCTTATAATTTTTTTTAATTTTTAAATTTTTTTTAACTTTAAAATTTTTTTTTATTTTTAAAAATTTTTTTTTTAATTTTTAAAATTTTTTTTTTAATTTTTAAATTTTTTAAAAAATTTCTTTGCTTTATTTTAATTTAAATTTTTTAAAAAATTAAATTTTTTTTAAATTTGTTCCAATTTTTTAAGAAAATTAAAAAAATTTATTTATTTTTTAATTTTTTTCTATATTTTTTAATTTTTTTAATTTTTTTAATTTTAAATTTTTTTTATTTTTTTTTAATTTTTGAAAGTTTTTCTAATTTTTTTTTTAATTTTTTTAAAGGTATTATTTTTTTATTTCAAAAATGTTTTTAATTTTTTTTAATTTTTTCAAATTTTTAAATTTCTTTAAAATTTTCTTATATTTTTTTTTAATTTTTAAAAAAATTTTAAATTTTTTAAAATTTTGTTTTTAAATTTTTTTTCAATTTTTATTTTAATTTTTTTTTAATTTTTAAATTTTTTTTTTAAATTGTTTATATTCTTTTAATTTTTTTAATTTAATTTTTTTTAATTTTTAAATTTTTTTTAACTTTAAATTTTTTTTTTAATTTTTAAATTTTTTTTTTTAATTTTTAAAATTTATTTTTATTTTTTTTAATTTTTGAAAATTTTTCTAAATTTTTTTTTAATTTTTTTAAAAGTATTATTTTTTTATTTCAAAAATGTTATTTAATTTTTAAAATTTTCTTAAAACTTTTTTTTATTTTTTTAAGCAAATTTTTTTAATTTTTTTTAATTTTTTCAAATTTTTAATTTTTTTTTTAAATTTTCTTATAATTTTTTTACATTTTTTTTTAAATTTTTTAAAATTTTTAAAAAATTTTCTTTGCTTTATTTATATTTAAATTTTTTAAATATTTTTAAAAAATTTTTTTAAAAATTTGTTTCAATTTTTTAACAAAATTAAAAAAAATTATTTATTTTTTAATTCTTTTAATTTTTAAATTTTTTTAAAAATTATTTATATTTTTTGATTTTTTTTAATTTTTTTAATTTTTGAAAATTTTTCTAATTTTTTTTTAATTTTTTTAAAAGTATAATTTTTTTATTTCAAAAATGTTTTTTAAAAATTTTTTTTTATTTTTTGAAAATTTTCTTAAAACTTTTTTTTTAATTTATTAAACAAATTTTTTTAATTCGTTTTTAAATTATAATTTTGTTATTTCAAAAAATGTTGTTTAATTTTTTTAATTTTTTTAATTTTTTCAATTTTTTTTTACATTTTCGTATAATTTTTTTTAATTTTTGAAAATTTTCTTAAAACTTTTTTTTTAATTTTTTAAATAAATTTTTTTAATTTTTTAAAATTTTTTTTAAATTTTTAAATTCTTTTTAATTTTTTTATTTCAAAAAATGTTTTTTAATTTTTTTAATTTTTTCAATTTTTTCAATTTTTTTTTAATTTTCTTATAATTTTTTTTAATTTTTAAAATTTTTTAAAATTTTTTTTAATTTTTTAAAATTTTTCTAAATTTTTTTTTTAATTTATTTAAAAGTATTATTTTTTTATTTCAAAAATGTTTTTTAATTTTTTTTAAATTTTTTTTAAATTTTTTTTTTAATTTTTAAAATGTTTTTTGATTTTTTTAAAATTTTTTTTAAGTTTTTAAATTTTTTTTTAAATTTTCTTATAATTTTTTTTTAATTTTTAAAATTTTTTAAAAAAATTTATAAATTTTTTTTTAAATTTTTTTTTAATTTTTAATTCTTTTTAATTTTTAAATTTTTTTAAATTTTTTTTTTAATTTTTAAATTTTTTTTAATTTTTAAATTTTTTTTAATTTTTAATTTTTTTTAAATTTTTTTTTAATTTTTGAAAATTTTCTTTTAAGACTTTTTTTTAATTTTTTAAACAAATTTTTTCAAGTTTTAAAATTTTTTAATTTGTTTTTAAATTATAATTTTGTTATTTCAAAAAATGTTTTTTAATTTTTTTAATTTTTTTAATTTTTTCAATTTTTTCAATATTTTTTAAATTTTCGTATAATTTTTTTTAATTTTTAAAATTTAAAAAAAAAATTTTTTTAATTTTTTAAAATTTTTTAAAATTTTTTAAAAAATTTCTTTGCTTTATTTTTATTTAAATTTTCTAAAAAATTTAAAATTTTTTTTTAATTTGTTACAATTTTTTAACAAAATTAAAAAGAAAATTTTATTTTTCAATTTTTTTTCTTTATTTTTTAATTTTTTTAATTTTTTTAATTTTTAAATTTTTTTTTTTAATTTTAAAATTATTTTTTTTAATTTTAAAATTATTTTTTTTTAATTTTTGAAAATTTTCTTAAAACTTTTTTTTTAATTTTTTAAACAAACTTTTTAAATTTTTTTAAAATTTTTTTTAAATTTTTAATTTTTTTTTAAAATTTTCTTATAATTTTTTTTATTTTTTGAAAATTTTTGAAAATTTTTTTTTAATTTTTTTAAAAGTATTATTTTTTATTTCAAAAAATGTTTTTTAATTTTTTCTTTTATTTTAATTCTTTTAACTTTTTCAATTTTTTAAATTTTTTTTAATTTTTAAAATTTTAAAAATTTTTTTTTTAATTTTTGAAAATTTTTCTAAATTTTTTTTTTAATTTATTTAAAAGTATTATTTTTTATTTCAAAAATGTTTTTTAAAATTTTTTTTTTAATTTTTTTTTAATTTTTAAAAAAAAAATTTTTAAAATTTTATTTTAATTTTTTTTAATTTTAAAATTATTTTTTTTAATTTTTAAAATTTTTTTTATTTTTTTTTTAATTTTTGAAAATTTTTCTAAATTTTTTTAAAAGTATTATTCTTTTATTTCAAAAATGTTTTTTAACTTTTTTAAAATTTTTTTTAAGTTTTAAATTTTTTTTAAAATTTTCTTATATATTTTTTTAATTTTTAAAATTTTTTAAAAATTTTTAAAATTTTTTTTTTAATTTTTTTTTTAATTTTTAAATTTTTTTTTCATTTTTAAAATTTTAAAAAATTTTTTTTTATTTTTTGAAAATTTTCTTAAAACTTTTTTTTTAATTTTTTAAACAAATTTTTTTAATTCGTTTTTAAATTATAATTTTGTTATTTCAAAAAATGTTTTTTAATTTTTTTAATTTTTTCAATTTTTTCAATTTTTTTTAAAATTTTCTTATAATTTTTTTTAATTTTTAAAATTTTTTAAAATTTTTTTTAATTTTTTAAAATTTTTCTAAATTTTTTTTTTAATTTATTTAAAAGTATTATTTTTTTATTTCAAAAATGTTTTTTAATTTTTAAAAAAATTTTTTAAAATTTTTTTTTTAATTTTTAAAATGTTTTTTAATTTTTTTTAAATTTTTTTTAAGTTTTTAAATTTTTTTAAAATTTTCTTATAATTTTTTTTTAATTTTTAAAATTTTTTAAAAAAATTTATAAAATTTTTTTAAATTTTTTTTTTTAATTTTTAATTTTTTTTAATTTTTAAATTTTTTTAAATTTTTTTTTAATTTTTAATTTTTTTTTAATTTTTAAATTTTTTTTTAATTTTTAATTTTTTTTTAATTTTTTTTTAATTTTTGAAAATTTTCTTAAAACTTTTTTTTAATTTTTTAAACAAATTTTTTCAATTTTTAAAATTTTTTAATTTGTTTTTAAATTATAATTTTGTTATTTCAAAAAATGTTTTTTAATTTTTTTAATTTTTTTAATTTTTTCAAATTTTTCAATATTTTTTAAATTTTCGTATAATTTTTTTTAATTTTTAAAATTTAAAAAAAAAATTTTTTTTAATTTCTTAAAACTTTTTTTTTAATTTTTTAAACAAATTTTTTAATTTTTTTAAAATATTTTTTTAAATTTTTAAAATTTTTTTAAGTTTTTTTTAAATTATAATTTTTTTATTTCAAAAAATGTTTTTTAATTTTTTTTAATTTTTTTAATATTTTAAATTTTTTTTAAATTTTCTTATAATTTTTTTTAATTTTTAAATTTTTTTTAACTTTAAAATTTTTTTTTTATTTTTAAAAATTTTTTTTTTAATTTTTAAAATTTTTTTTTTAATTTTTAAATTTTTTAAAAAATTTCTTTGCTTTATTTTAATTTAAATTTTTTAAAAAATTAAATTTTTTTTAAATTTGTTCCAATTTTTTAAGAAAATTAAAAAAATTTATTTATTTTTTAATTTTTTTCTATATTTTTTAATTTTTTTAATTTTTTTAATTTTAAATTTTTTTTTATTTTTTTTTAATTTTTGAAAATTTTTCTAAATTTTTTTTTAATTTTTTTAAAAGTATTATTTTTTTATTTCAAAAATGTTATTTAATTTTTTAAATTTTCTTAAAACTTTTTTTTATTTTTTTAAGCAAATTTTTTTAATTTTTTTTAATTTTTTCAAATTTTTAATTTTTTTTTTAAATTTTCTTATAATTTTTTTACATTTTTTTTTAAATTTTTTAAAATTTTTAAAAAATTTTCTTTGCTTTATTTATATTTAAATTTTTTAAATATTTTTAAATTTTTTTAAAAATTATTTATATATTTTGATTTTTTTTAATTTTTTTAATTTTTAAAAATTTTTTAATTTTTAAATTTTTTTTTAATTTTTAAAATTTTTTTTTAAATTTTTAAATTTTTTTTTAATTTTTAAATTTTTTTTTAATTTTTTTTTTAATTTTTGAAAATTTTTCTAATTTTTTTTATTTTTTTAAAAGTATTATTTTTTATTTCTAAAATGTTTTTTAATTTTTTTTAAATTTTTTTTAAATTTTTTTTTTTTTTAAATTTTTTTTTAATTTTTAAAATTTTCTTAAAACTTTTTTTTAATTTTTTAAACAAAATTTTTTAATTTTTTTTAATATTTTTTAAAATTTTTTAAAATTATTTTAAATTTTTTTTAAAATTATAATTTTTTTATTTAAAAAATTTTTTTTAATTTTTTTTTCTTTTATTTTAATTTTTTTAACTTTTTCAATTTTTTAAATTTTTTTTAAAATTTTCTTATAATTTTTTTTAGTTTTTAAAATTTTTTAAATTTTTTTTTTAATTTTTGAAAATTTTTCTAAATTTTTTTTAAATTTATTTAAAAGTATTATTTTTTTATTTCAAAAATGTTTTTTAATTTTTAAATTTGTTTTTTAATTTTTAAAATTTTCTTTAAACTTTTTTTTTAATTTTTTAAACAAAATTTTTTAATTTTTTAAAAATTTTATTTTAAATTTTTAAAATTTTTTAAAATTTTTTTAAAATTATAATTTTTTTATTTCAAAAAATGTTTTTTAATTTTTTTTAAATTTTTTTAATATTTTAAATTTTTTTTAAATTTTCTTATAATTTTTTTTTGAATTTTTGAAAAATATTCTAAATTTTTGTTTAATTTTTTTAAAAGTATTTTTTTTATTTCAAAAATGTTTTTTATTTTTTTTTAATTTCTTCAAATCTTTAAATTTTTTTTTAAATTTTCTTATAATTTTTTTTTAATTTTTAAATTTTTTTTATTTTTTTTTTAGTTTTCGAAAATTTTTCTAATTTTTTTTTTAATTTTTTTAAAAGTATTATTTTTTTATTTCAAAAATGTTTTTTAATTTTTTTTTAATTTCTTCAAATTTTTAATTTTTTTTTTAAATTTTCTTATAATTTTTTTACATTTTTTTTTAAATTTTTTAAAATTTTTTTTTTAATTTTCGAAAATTTTTCTAACTTTTTTTTTAATTTTTTTAAAAGTATTATTTTTTATTTCAAAAATGTTATTTAATTTTTAAAATTTTCTTAAAACTTTTTTTTAATCTTTTAAACAAAATTTTTTAATTTTTTTAAATATTTTTTTTAAAATTATAATTTTTTTATTTAAAAAAATGTTTTTTAATTTTTTTTCTTTTATTTTAATTTTTTTAACTTTTTAAATTTTTTAAATTTTTTTTTAAATTTTCTTATAATTTTTTTTAATTTTTTAAATTTTTAAAAATTTTTTTTTTAATTTTTGAAAATTTTTCTAATTTTTTTTTTAATTTATTTAAAAGTATTATTTTTTTATTTCAAAAATGTTTTTTAATTTTTAAATTTTTTTTTAAATTTTTATTTTTCTTTTTTTTATATTTTTTTTTAATTTTTAATTTTTTTTTAAATTTTTAAAATTTGTTTCAAATTTTTTTAAAATTATAATTTTTTTATTTCAAAAAATGTTTTTTAATTTTTTTTTTTAATTTTTTTCTTTATTTTAATTTTTTTAATTTTTTTAATGTCACGTCCCGGGTGAGGTCTTTTGGGAACGATGACATTAGGAAACAAGAAAGACAGGCGCGAATCTAAAATCCAGCACTCTGAGATTTTTGGGGGAAGACCAGGCGCGAATATTAAATCCGTCACACTGAGGGTTTGGAAGGAACCTAGGCGCGAATATTGAATCCGTCACACTGAGGGTTTGGAAGGAACTTAGGCGCGAATATTGAATCCAGCACACTGAGGGTTTGAAAGGAATTCAGGCGCGAATCTATAATCCAGCACACTGAGGGTTTGGAAGGAGAGGAACGTCAGGCGCGAATCTTGAATCCAGCACACTGAGGGTTTTGAAGGAGAGGAACGTCAGGCGCGAATCTTGAATCCAGCACACTGAGGATTTTGAAGGAGAGGAACGTCAGGCGCGAATCTTGAATCCAGCACACTGAGGATTTTGAAGGAATTCAGGCGCGAATCTATAATCCAGCACACTAATCGTTTTACAGGGAGGAACGCCAGGCGCGAATCTATAATCCAGCACACTAGTCGACCAGGGAAGTTTAAAGGCTAGAGCGTATTTGGGGAACACCCGTTAGCACTTTGTTTTGGTTTACGTAATATCAGATTTACCGTTGCATAGGCACAAAAAGTTTCCTCGTAATATTTCTTGAGAAATTCGTCTATACGTGCAGCTATGCAAGGGAATGTTAGTAAACACTGTCACTGTTCTCTAGTTCGCGATCCGCGATCAGCTGTTTCGCCGACTCGTTGGTTTGTATCTTAGTACGTTCGTAACTAATGGTTGAACACAAATAACTTGAAGCAAGATTTTAAACAAAGCGATTTATTAACTTCGTTAATCGGTTATTATAATCGTGCGAGGGGGCTTTTAGCATTGGCACAATATTTGTAATATGGTTATAACATTTAATATATATATATATGGACATGAGATACAATATAAGTCGTTTAATAATGATCGTTAATAATAATAATATGATAAGATTGCGATAAGCAGTTATAAACAAAATAATAGAATAGTAAGATTGCGATAAGCAGTTATAAATGAAATAATAGAATTGTAAGATTGCGATAAGCAGTTATAAACGAAATAATTGAATAGTAAGATTGCGATAAGCAGTTATAAACGAAATAATTGAATAGTAAGATTGCGATAAGCAGTTATAAACGAAATAATTGAATAGTATGGTATGGTGGTGATATGCACAATAATATTAAGTAATATAAATGGCTTACGGTGATCGTCGAACACTGAGTTTAATATTAACACTTTAAAGATATACTTTTCAAGTAAGCCTTCTACCGAAGAGGTTTCTGTCGAAGAAAGAGGACTCGGCCTGTCAGGACCTCATATTTATGTACTTTCACAGGAGTATTGTGGGGTACGCGCGGTAAAGACCTTGACACATTTCGGTTTAAGACGCAGTAGGACTTCCGGGGTTTTTACAAACGGTACGTCTATTAATAGACGTATTTATGTCACGTACGCCAAATATACGTCGCAATTAGGTTTCTGGGGTTTTTATGACTGCGAAAAGAGATACTCAACTCATCGAATGGATTTCGGGTGTTTTACGGGAAAGGGGTTATTAGAGTGGCTTGGACTTCATGAGTCGTAAAGAGGAGGTTGAGACTTGGTCTCGATTTAAGAGGGATTTGTAATGAGGGACTTGTTTGAATTTGTTTTTGGAGGGAATGATTCGTGCCTTGTAAGACGAATAGGCGAAGAGGGTTTTGAAACGATCATCTCGTGATGGGGACCGCTAAGGTACATCAGCGAGGTGGAGGTTTGTATTGATCATCCTGTGTTGTTGACCGCTAAGGTGCAACATCAAGGTGATCGGTGATTGAGGAGATGGGGTAGGAGTTGAGTTTGATAGACTTTAGTGGAGTGATTTTGAGGTTTACTAGTGGAATTTGGAATAGGAAACGCGCGAAAAATCGTGGGACGTTACACCTCCCCCCTATATGAAGAAATGATTACATTTCTTAACACAGGGTACGGGTGTCTTGAAATGCGGAGGAAAAGAAAAATAAAATAAAATGTACCGTTTTGGAAAAAATAAAAATAAAATGATTTGGAAATAATAAAATAAAATAAAATATATAGCCTATTTGGCGTAAAAGAAAAGTAAAATAAAAGATGAGAATAATAATAATAGAAAATATGTATGTGTGATTTATTGCTTCCCCTCAGGGTTACATGTCTCCTTTACATTTTCCTTAACCTAATCTTATCCTATCCTTATCCTAAGTCCTTATCCTACTTCCATCGCACTCGCCTCGCTCGCTCTCCCTCTCCGCTCTCCCGCTCGCCGCCCTCCCCCTCTATCCACGCTCTTATACTATTCCCCTTTATCTCTCGCCTTCCGTTTTCTACCCTTAAGACTACGCCTTTTCCTCTCTCTTCTCCTCCCCTTTCCTCCGCCTTCGACCTCCATTTCCTTTCTTTCATTCCATTCCTCCTTTCATTCATTAGTTCCTTTCTCCCTCCCTCCTTCCCTCTTCTATCTCCCCGTTTCCTCCTTCCCACTCCCGTCTCATTTCCTCTATCCTCTTCATCCATTCCTCTCCCTTACCTCCTTCATCCAATATTTCCTTTATCATTTCCCCTATTCCTCTCTCCCCTCCCTCTTCTTCCCTTGCACATCTCTCTAAAACGTGTTCCCACGTCTCTTCTTCCCCCCCGCATACCCTGCATCTCCTCTCCTCTTCCTTCTCCCAGTACCTCCCCCCCCTCATTTCGTTCCCCAGCCTAAATCTTGCTATCCTCCTGTACCTCCCTTCACTCCATCCCGCTGCCAGATATTTCGGAATCTCCTTTGTTACTATCTCCCTGTACCATCTGTTGTATTTGGACTCCCTTATTTTTTCCCTTCTCTCCTCTGCCTGTCTCCTGCTGTCTTCTTTCTCCATTTCTTCGTACCCCCCTCTTTCCCTTTCCCTTTCGTTACCTTCACTCCCTCCTCTCTCCATCCTAAACTCCTTTCTCTCTATTTCCCACCTAGACAACTCTCTCCCCTCCTCCCTCTCCCTCTCCTTCACCTCTTTCAGACATAATCTGGCCAACTCCCCTCCCTCTCCCCTGCTCAGCTTCTCCTCGTATTTCCACGCCCTTCCCCCCGCCCACGTCCTCAGCTTTTCCCTCTTTGTCTCCTCCCTCACCATATATCCTGGCGTCCTCCAGTCTACCCCCAACGACCATCTTATGAATCTTTCCTGTACCCTCTCTACCTCCTCCCTCTCCTTCCACCCCCATACCTCCGCCCCGTACCCCAAAACCGTCCACACCAGCGCATCGAACAGCCACATCCTCCTTCCCCAGTCCTTTCCAAATTTCCTTTTTCCAATTCCCCAGACCTGTCTCATTACGACCCCTGCCTTTTTCACCCTGTCCTGTATGTGCGCCTCATGTCCCCCGTTTTTCTTGAATACATACCCTAAATACTTAAACTCCTTTACTTCCTCAATCTCCCTTCCTTTCCATTTCCATTCCACCTTTCTGTCTCTCCCTCCCCCTTTTCTGAACCTTACCACCTTTGTCTTTTCCACATTAACCTCTAGGTTCTTTCCCTCCATGTATCTTTCTAGCCGCCTTATCATACTCTCCATCTCTTCCTCTTTTCCCGCCAGTAACACTAGATCATCCGCATATGCGAGGGAGCATATCCTCCTGTCTCCTATTCTCACCCCTCCCCAATTCCCTTTATTTAACTCCTCCTCCACATCCGCTATCAGTATGTTGAATAGTATGGGGCTCAGCGGGCACCCTTGCCTTAGCCCTCTCGACGTCCAGAAACCCTCCCCTATCTCCCCTCCCACCTTTACTCTGCTAATTGTCTCCCTATATATTTCCTTAACCCTCTCCCTCAACCCCTCCCTTACCCCTCTCTTCTCCATTGCCTCCCATAATCTACTCCTGTCCACCGTGTCGAACGCAGCCTTCAGGTCCACGAACAGCGCTACCAGTTTACCCTTGCCCCTTCTGGTTTGCTTCCCTATCATGTGATTTAGCACGTAAATTTGGTCCACTGTTCCTCTCCCTCTCCTGAACCCTGCTTGATTTTCCGGGATCATCCCCTTCCCTTCCACCTCCTGTTCCAATCTCTCTCCCAGTACCGCTGCATACACCTTATACAGGGTCGGCATCAGCGTAACTCCCCTGTAGTCCTGCACCCCAGTCCCCCTTCCCTTCTTCACCAGTGGCGCTATTAACCCCTCCTTCCACCCCTGCGGCCATCCTTCTCCCTCCCATACTCTCCTGCAGATCTCCCATGCTGCCTCTGCCCCCTTCTCTCCGCCCGCTTTCCATGCTTCGTTTGGTATCCCGTCCCCTCCCATCGCCTTTCCCTCCTTCAGTCTCCTCAATACCTTTCTTATTTCCTCTTTGCTTATTCCTTCTTCCTCTCCCTTCCTCCTACTCCCCTCCCCTCCCATCCTTACCCTGTTTTCCACTCCCCCTAGCAGTCCCATGAAATATTCCTTCCACTCCTCACTCTTTATCTTTTCGTCCACCCGCTTCCTTTTTTTCCTTCCCCTGTTCACTATCTCCCATACTTTGTTTTCCGTTTTCGCTTCCGCTACCTCCCTTATCATCCTCTCCCTCTCTTCCCCTTTTTTCCTCTCGCACAGTTCATTGTACTCTCTCCTTTTCCTTTTGTACTCTTCCCTCGATCCCTCCCCCCCTCTCCATCTCCTTAGCCCTCTTCTCACCTGCCTCTTCATTTCCCTGGTTTCTCCGTCCCACCACCCCTCCTTCCGCCTTTCCTCCTTGCCCCCCTTCTCCTCCCCTTTCCTCATCACCTCCTTAATCCTTTCTGTTATCTTACTCACCGCCTCCTGTATCCCTTCCCCTTCTATGCCCACTCCTTCCATCCCCCTCCTAAACTCCTCTTTCATCCTTGCCGACCACCGCCCTCCTCCTACCTTTCTTTCCCTCACTTTTCCTCTTCTCTCCCCCACTCCTCCCTCCCTCATCGTCACCACCACCGGGTAGTGATCTGACTCCACTCTGTCCCCTATCTCCATCCTTTCCACCCCCATTCTTGTCCTCTCGTCCCCCAACACATAATCGATCACCGTCGCCCCTCTTCCCCCCGTGTACGTGTATTCCCCCTCTTCGTCCCCCTCTATGTTCCCGTTCAAGATTTCCCACCCCGTCTCATCTATTAGTTTTACTAAACTTCTTCCGTCCCTATTTACCTTCCTATCTTTCGACTTTCTTCCCCCTCCCTCCTCCTCCTCCTCTCCTCCCTCTATCCTGCCGCCTAGCGTTCCTGTCCTCGCATTGAAGTCCCCCCTAATAGAAAATATAAATGAATTGATTGTATTAGGAAAAAAAAAACATTTACTTATACTTAAAAATAATATGTATATATATATATATATGTATATAAAAGAAATAGAAAATAAGGAATATTTACAAGGAAGGATGTACAAGGAAGGATAGGATTAAGGAAAGGAATTTTGGAAGGATTAGTATGGAGGAAAGGAATATTCGAGGGTTGAGTAGGAGGGGTCGTCCAGGATGAACGTGAGGTCGTAACCACTCTGATAGAGGTCATCGAACCATTTTAAAAATTCGGGCGTCAGCTCTGTGTGGTCTGGGACCTTAGTCGCTGACCCCGTATTCAAAATCTCCACGACACCTGGGGGTGGAGGGATGACGGAGGGAACTTGGGAGGTGGAAGGTTGAGGAGAGGGTTGGAATTGAACGGGAGGGGGAGTCGTCTATTGTAATTGTCTCTGTTGTGGACGGTGCCTCCCTGATGACGATGTTCGATGTCACCTTCGGGAGAAGATGTGAGGCGCTCCCTTCCTCCTTCATGGCCCTCTGGCGCAGCCACTGTATATGGGAGAGCTTTCTCTTGAGACCTCCCCCATGGGTCCTAGGCCCACTGGGTTTATGGGCCCTTTTATGAGGCATGGTGCGATCTAAGAAACGAGGTGATTTAATGTTCTTTTCTCTATAATTTATGATTAGGGTCAACCGGGGTTTTCGCGTATTTGACCAAGACGCGCCTTATTCGCGTGTATAATTTTTGTTTTCCCTTTCCATGATATTTTTAAATTCTGAGAGGGGATTACCTCTAATATCGTGTGAGGGCCAGAGTATTGATCTCCGAATTTTCCCTTTCGGGGTTCTATTAATACGAAAATCGAGTCGCCCGGTTTAAAGGTCTTCTCGCTTATGTGTCTATCGTAGTACTTTTTATAACGGAGTTTTGATTGATTTAACTTTTCTGCTGCAGCGGTTTGCAGTTCTTGCATCCTTATGTTTAATTTCGAGAGGTATTGACTATAAGTTTCATTTTCAAAGTCTTCGGGCATTCTTTTCCGACTGGGTACCCGGGCTATTTTACCGAACACTAATTCATGTGGAGTGTATCCAGTGCCCTCGTGGACGCTGGTATTATAAGAGAACGCGGCCATGTCGGTCCATTCGTCCCAGTCACTGTATCTACCGATAAACATTTTCAAATATTCTGTTAGGACAAGGTGCGATCGCTCTAGAGAGCCGTTAGTCTGTGGGTGAAAAGCTGTGGTTCGAAATTGTTCAATTTTAAATTTTTGCGCGATAGTTTTCATGAGTTTACCAGTAAAATTAGCTCCTTGGTCAGTGAGGATGGCTCTGGGAGCTCCGAATTGACAGATAAACTTTCTTATAAATGCATCTGCAATTTTTTCCGACGTCGATTGTTTGAGTGGTTCACACACGAAATATTTAGTTAATAAATCTTGCATGGTTAATATGTTGGTATTTCCTTCTCTCGTGGTGGGTAACGGTCCTACTATATCTAAGGCTATTTTATCAAAGGCGCGTCCAGGCGTGTCTGTAAGGATGATTGGTTGCCTGGTTTTAACACGAACGAGTTTCTTCCGCATACAGTCTTCGCATTTTCGAATATAATCTTCAACGGCTTTCTTCATTCCTTTCCAGAAATAGTGGTGTCTAATTCGGTTATAGGTTTTTGTTACCCCTTTATGTCCAGCTAATGCAGACGCGTGATTTTCCGTAATAATGCTTTGTCTCTTTGATTCTTCGGGGATCTGAACTATTTGTAGGCATATTGTGACCTCGATGTCTTCCTCGTCGACGGTTTCGAGAATGTCCATAATAATATCTTGCCAACTTAGCTGATCAATGTTTGTCGTTTTGGCAATACTGAATGAATATATAGTTAACTCACGTACTACATCCCTAAGAGAAGAAAGGGCTGTTCTCCAATTTGTCGTGGTTAGGGGAATATTTTGTGTTTCCTTGATAACTAACCCTACGAGAATTTGTCCCTTTTTATATGACACATGAGCCCTGCCTAGAGTGAGTTCGTTTGCTATTGTCAGTTCTCCTGCTTCTTGTAACTGTTTAGCTCCTTCGTCGCAAGGTTTCCCATCGGCACTCAAAAGGAAGACGAGCGTTTCTTTACGTAGGGACAATGGGTCGCGACTGATGGACGGTACTATTCTGATTTCTCGGTCTGGGTCAGCTTCGTATTCTGCATCATGGGATTTGTCTTGCTCAATTATTGATAAATCCGAGTCGGATGTTGACTCGTCTGATATGTTCGATTCCACTTCGGAATCGGGATCCGATTGTATCTGGGGAACTGGGGATTGCGGAGGCGAAATATGTTCGTAAGGGGTGGTTATTTGTTCCCCTTCATTTTCCTGATTCTCTTCTTCGACGCTACTCATTGGTTCTGATAAATTTTCTTTTGTGGATTCTACTGCAGATGTTGGACCTTTTCGTACCTTCCGGTGAGGCTGCATCCGCGTAGGTTTCGTCCTTAGATGGGGTTTACTTGTGGGTTCTGAAGCAGAGGTGGATGGTCGGGAACCCCGAGGTCTTCCAGGACCTCGTGTAGGTGGGGTTTTAGTTTCTTTAGTAGTCCGAGGTTTTTTGGTATCTGGTGTGGGCCAGTCCACCCAGTCTTCGTCGGCTTCTTCTCGTGGCCGTATTGGGCATGCCTCCACTGTAGGGGGATTACGAGATAGAGCGTCGGCAAGTTTGTTGCTTTTCCCCGGTTGGTATCGAATTTCGTATTCATACTCAGCTAATTTTAAACGCCACCTAACGAGGCGTGACGTTGGGTCTTTTACTCTATGTAACCAGATTAGTGGTTGATGGTCGGTAAATAAAATAAATTTCCTTCCGTATAGATAAGGTCGGAAGTGCCTAACGCAATATACGATGGCTAAAAGTTCCTTCTCTATGGTTGCGTAATTTATTTCTGCTTTATTTAGGAGGCGAGAGGCGTAAGCGATCGGTAACTCTTTTCCATCTATAGTCTGACTCAATATCCCTCCTATAGCGTAGTCAGAAGCATCTGTAGTGACGTGAAATTCCAGGTCAAAATTCGGGTATTGCAGGATAGGTTCTTTCTGCAATGCTAGTCTTAAGTGGTCAAAAGCCGTTTTCTGGGACGGTCCCCACTCAAATATTGTGTCTTTCTTCAATAGTTGGGTTAACGGACGAGCTATTTTAGAAAAGTCTGGGATAAATTTCCTATAATATCCGGTTAAACCAAGGAATTGTTTGATTCCTTTAGGTGTATTTGGTGCCGGGTAGTTTCGGACGGCTTCAATTTTTCCTGGATCAGGTTTTACTCCTTGTTCTGTAATTATGTGACCCAAATATGCGACTTCTTTGTGTAGAAATTTACATTTCGAAGGCTGAAGTTTAAGATTCGCCTCTCTTAGGCGTTGAGCAAGTTTTTTAAATTTTATTAAATGTTCTGTAAGGGAACTCGCGTAAAGGACAATATCGTCCAGATATACGAACATTTCTGTGCCTTGGAGTCCCGTGAGCGTGTGATCCATTAAACGTTGGAAGGTAGCTGGTGCATTACAAAGTCCAAATGGCATTCTAACAAACTCATAATGTCCATGAGGTGTAGAAAAGGCCGTTTTAGGCGCATCTTCCGGTTTCATAGGGATTTGGTGAAATCCGGAAGCTAGGTCGAATACGGAAAAGTATTTTGCTCCTCCTAATTGGTCTAGTATTTCGTTAATGTTTGGAAGTGGGTATGCGTCAGGAACGGTTTTTTCGTTTAAATCCCTGAAGTCAATTACCATTCTCCACAAGAGTTCCCCATTGGGTCCTGGTTTTTTAGAGACGATCCAAATAGGTGAATTATAGGGTGATAATGACGGTTTTATAATGTCGTTAGTTAGTAAATTCTTTATTTGCTTGTCTATTTCCTTCTTATGTACAGGAGGGAAGCGATATTGTTTAGTATTTACTGGCACTGGGTCCATTGTCTGGATCCCATGCTGGATAGCGTTTGTGTGGCCTAACTTCTCATCTGGTAGATGGAAGAGGTCATGGTATTTATATAAAATTCTTTGGACATGAAGTTTTTCCTCCGGATTCATGTGTTCCGTTGAAATTAGTTTGAGCACTCGTTCCATTCTTGTTGCGGTTTGTTCAGAAATTATCGATACCTCACCCGACGCAATAGTAAGAGACTCACGGGAATTTGGGTAGACGGTTGATCTGGCATAATGCACAGGGGGTGAGAGTGAGTGCACTTTCGTGGGTGTCTCGATTTGGTGGATCGACAGATCCTGGGGTAAGAGGGACTTGTTTGAATTTAGGGCGGGGATAGGAGTGACGCATTTAGACGTCATAATCTCTTTTGTTCGTCTTTGTTTGGGTTCTGGAATCACAATTTCAAATTCTTCCAATTCAACAGTAGGTGTTGTGATCGTTATGTCCATTTCATTAGAATTTATTATTTGTAAGTACGCTTTGCCGTCTCGATTACGGACAAGAGCGTTACCAGCGTGAATCCCAGTGCCTAAGTCTAACCGGGGTACATACCCTTCCTTTATATTCGAATTTAATATATTAATAAAGGAAACGGTTTTTGATCTAGCAGGTAGCATGACTTGGTTATTATTCACGAAAGGAATGGAGTTTCCTTGGAAGTCCAACTCCCTCTTGGAATAGTGTATCGAGACATTCTGTTTTATAAAGAATTCCGTGCCTAATATTCCTTGCGGCTTAATTGGGAAGTCGTTTTCGACTACGTGGAACGTGACGTTATCGCCCAAAAGGGTTATCCTTACTGTGCCAAGCGTGGTGACAGGGCCTGGAGAGATGCCTTTGAGTATTAATCGATTTTCCGTGTTTATCTCTTGCGGTAGCTTTACAGCTTGAATTTTCAATAAGTTCACCTGTGACCCAGTATCAATCATTAATTCAGGTGTAGTTTCGAAGTCGGGGGAGGAAATCATCACAGACGGAGCTTCATCGGCAGTGGTTAACCATGCTGTTGCGATTCTAGTTTCGATATTCCCGGTTCCGTTTGTATTTCTATTGGACGCGCTCCTGCTTGGCCCGTTCCACGGTACGCCTCCATAGTTGACCGTAGGGGCAGAGCGTTTCCCGAGTCATCATCATCCCGAGTTTCCTACATTCAGAGATTAAATGTCCGGGCTTTTTACAATATGCGCAAATACGTAATTCCGTAGGCCTTGAAGGAGGAGGTCGGTTTTTGTCCCAGTAAGGGACCAAAGGGTTTGGCGCCTGATTATCGTATCCCGCAATGCGGTTTTGGGAATATCGCTCTGTCGATTGGGAGGCTATTTTTTTATTATTCCTGCAGGACAATGCGTCGTGTCCCGTCTTATTACAAACTTGACATATGATTTTTGGAGTCTTTTGTTCGGAAAATCTCTGGCGGTCTCGATCAATTTTCTTGTCTACGAGTACAGCTAGCTCGAAAGCTTCATCGAGCGTGTCGATATCATGTTGTTGTAATCTTGTTCGTATATGGGGGGAAGTCCATCCACAAATGAATCCAACGTCAAACGGTCTAGGTCCTCGGGATGATTCCGTGCAAAGTCGCGATAATAATCCCTATCCTCTTCCAAAATAGCGAATCGGAGATCCTTAACGCGCGAGATGTACTCTAGTACGTGTTCATTTGTTCCTTTGATAATATTTGCTAATTCTCCTCGATAGTGATCTGACGTTTTCGCGGGGGAGAATGTACGTTTTAGTTGTTTCATTAAGTCATTTACTGAGTCGAAGACCCTATCCTCAACAGCCAAGCAGGCGTGGTCTTGCAGTTTATTGCGCAACAACCTCGCCAGCTGGGGTTCAGCCTGCGGGGGAACCAGAGCTTTAGCCCTATTGCAGGCTCTAGCGAATTGCAAAACAGACATATTGTGACCGTTAAATTTTGGGACTGTTTCTATAGCGTCCTTTAATTTGATCTGGGGCAATGGATCCTGGTCCGGAATATTATTACTATTCAATGCCTCAGGAGTTTTATTGTAATTTAGCACCGGTTTTGTATCGAAACGGGAGGAACCCGGTGTAGCAAAGTTATTCGCAATTGGCGGGGGTGCAAGAAGTTTTTTCATCATTGCTTCGATATTCTGTATTTTATCGGAAAGACCTTTAAGCGTGGGTTCGGGCGGTCCGATGCCTTCGCCCGTATGCGTTTTAGTTTCGGAATTTACCGCAAATCTCATGTGCAAATTGTCGATTTCGGCTCGTTTCTCACGTAATTTTTGTAATTGTTCCATTATTTCGGCGGTGGCGTTTTCTATAGCGCTATTGAAAGGCTCCGCGTCTTGGTCTAGCACGCGGAGGTTGTCGGTATCACCGGATTCGGACATTTTTAAACTCGGTAAATTTTATTATTTTAGGGTGATTTAAGAGGTTTCCTATGTTTAAGCGTCCGGCAGCAGCTACTCAAAATCTATGATATTCTCTACCCGGGTAGTTTATATCGAACCTGTTATAATTTTTATTTATTTGACGTAAATGCTCTGTGCACGCGGCACGACTGCTAATAGGCCGTACTTTGAACAGAAGGTTTTTGCAACGAGGGCACTCAGGGAATATATCGTTAGGTTAGTGGTAGTGCACTTGATATATCTCGTCTACCTCTACCCGATTTGAATTAAAGCAATTTAGGCAAATTTTTCCGCCTTCCGTGGTCGTAGCTGCTCCTCCCGAAACACAAATCAGTTTATTTGAGTCTGACAAAACGCCCCGCAGCCTGCGGCTTGGGAAATATAATGTATTTTGACGTTGACGCGAATCGCGCATGTTAGGTATCAATGTATTATGTCTCGTCAGGCAGTTTGTTTAGATTTCGTAGGTAAATGTTTCCTAAGTGATTCAGACTTGGTTTGAAAGAAAGTACCACCGTGTGCACACGACACAATTGGTTGCGGGACGCGTTTGTAATAAAACTGTATTGCACCGAGGGCAATTAGGGAATGTATAAGGCGTATGTAAGAAACGAATTTGATACGTTATCACCGTATTTGTTGGATCTAGTTGGGAGCAATTTAAGCAAATTTCGTCGTCTTCGTTATTTGCTACTATGGTTCCGGAAACACAGACCATCCACTGTATAGATGCCGTCAAATTTTGTAATTGGCGGCTCCTGTAGGCTGGTTTCCACGGACTAACGTATTCTGTATACATGCTAAATAGGCAATTGTGGGTACCGTATGTTAGGGAATTTATTCCTATTAACAGTTGACGGATCCCACCGCTGTCACCAAAATTATGTCACGTCGGAAAGGAGAAAGACAGGCGCGAATCTAAAATCCAGCACTCTGAGATTTTTGGGGGAAGACCGGGCGCGAATATTAAATCCGTCACACTGAGGGTTTGGAAGGAACCTAGGCGCGAATATTGAATCCGTCACACTGAGGGTTTGGAAGGAACTTAGGCGCGAATATTGAATCCAGCACACTGAGGGTTTGAAAGGAATTCAGGCGCGAATCTATAATCCAGCACACTAATCGTTTTACAGGGAGGAACGCCAGGCGCGAATCTATAATCCAGCACACTAGTCGACCAGGGAAGTTTAAAGGCTAGAGCGTATTTGGGGAACACCCGTTAGCACTTTGTTTTGGTTTACGTAATATCAGATTTACCGTTGCATAGGCACAAAAAGTTTCCTCGTAATATTTCTTGAGAAATTCGTCTATACGTGCAGCTATGCAAGGGAATGTTAGTAAACACTGTCACTGTTCTCTAGTTCGCGATCCGCGATCAGCTGTTTCGCCGACTCGTTGGTTTGTATCTTAGTACGTTCGTAACTAATGGTTGAACACAAATAACTTGAAGCAAGATTTTAAACAAAGCGATTTATTAACTTCGTTAATCGGTTATTATAATCGTGCGAGGGGGCTTTTAGCATTGGCACAATATTTGTAATATGGTTATAACATTTAATATATATATATATGGACATGAGATACAATATAAGTCGTTTAATAATGATCGTTAATAATAATAATATGATAAGATTGCGATAAGCAGTTATAAACAAAATAATAGAATAGTAAGATTGCGATAAGCAGTTATAAATGAAATAATAGAATTGTAAGATTGCGATAAGCAGTTATAAACGAAATAATTGAATAGTAAGATTGCGATAAGCAGTTATAAACGAAATAATTGAATAGTAAGATTGCGATAAGCAGTTATAAACGAAATAATTGAATAGTATGGTATGGTGGTGATATGCACAATAATATTAAGTAATATAAATGGCTTACGGTGATCGTCGAACACTGAGTTTAATATTAACACTTTAAAGATATACTTTTCAAGTAAGCCTTCTACCGAAGAGGTTTCTGTCGAAGAAAGAGGACTCGGCCTGTCAGGACCTCATATTTATGTACTTTCAGAGGAGTATTGTGGGGTACGCGCGGTAAAGACCTTGACACATTTCGGTTTAAGACGCAGTAGGACTTCCGGGGTTTTTACAAACGGTACGTCTATTAATAGACGTATTTATGTCACGTACGCCAAATATACGTCGCAATTAGGTTTCTGGGGTTTTTATGACTGCGAAAAGAGATACTCAACTCATCGAATGGATTTTGGGTGTTTTACGGGAAAGGGGTTATTAGAGTGGCTTGGACTTCATGAGTCGTAAAGAGGGGGTTGAGACTTGGTCTCGATTTAAGAGGGATTTGTAATGAGGGACTTGTTTGAATTTGTTTTTGGAGGGAATGATTCGTGCCTTGTAAGACGAATAGGCGAAGAGGGTTTTGAAACGATCATCTCGTGATGGGGACCGCTAAGGTACATCAGCGAGGTGGAGGTTTGTATTGATCATCCTGTGTTGTTGACCGCTAAGGTGCAACATCAAGGTGATCGGTGATTGAGGAGATGGGGTAGGAGTTGAGTTTGATAGACTTTAGTGGAGTGATTTTGAGGTTTACTAGTGGAATTTGGAATAGGAAACGCGCGAAAAATCGTGGGACGTTACATTAATATTTTAAATTTTTTTTTAAATTTTCTTATAATTTTTTTTAATTTTTAAAATTTTTTTAACATTTTTTAAAATTTTCTTTTATTTTTTTTGAATTTTTGAAAATTTTTCTAAATTTTTTAAAATTTTTTTTAAAAGTATTATTTTTTTTTTTAAAAAATGTTTTTAATTTTTTTTAATTTTTTCAAATTTTTAAATTTTTTTAAAATTTTCTTATATTTCTTTTTTAATTTTTAAAAAATTTTTAAATTTTTTTTTAAATTTTTATTTTAATTTTTTTTTAATTTTTAATTTTTTATTAAATTATTTATATTCTTTTAATTTTTTTAATTTAATTTTTTTTAATTTTAAAATTTTTTTTTATTTAAAATTTTTTTTTAATTTTTAAATTTTTTTTAATTTTTAAAATTTTTTTTTTAATTTTTAAATTTTTTTTCTTTTATTTTAATTTTTTTAATTTTTTTAATATTTTAAATTTTTTTTTAAATTTTCTTATAATTTTTTTTAATTTTTAAATTTTTTAAACATTTTTTTAATTTTCTTTTATTTATTTTTGAATTTTTGAAAAATATTCTAAATTTTTGTTTAATTTTTTTAAAAGTATTTTTTTTTTATTTCAAAAATGTTTTTTATTTTTTTTTTAATTTCTTCAAATTTTAAAATTTTTTTTTAAATTTTCTTATAATTTTTTTTTAATTTTTAAATTTTTTTTTATTTTTTTTTTAATTTTCGAAAATTTTTCTAATTTTTTTAAAAGTATTATTTTTTTATTTCAAAAATGTTTTTTAATTTTTTTTTAATTTCTTCAAATTTTTAAATTTTTTTTTAAATTTTCTTATAATTTTTTTTTAATTTTTAAATTTTTTTTATTTTTTTTTTAATTTTCGAATATTTCTAATTTTTTTTTTAATTTTTTTAAAAGTATAATTTTTTTATTGCAAAAAATGTTTTTTAATTTTTTTTCTTTTATTTTAATTTTTTAATTTTTTTAATATTTTAAATTTTTTTAAATTTTCTTATAATTTTTTTTAATTTTTAAATTTTTTTTAACATTTTTTTAATTTTCTTTTATTTTTTTTTTAATTTTCGATAATTTTTCTAATTTTTTTTAAATTTTTTTAAAAGTATTATTTTTTTATTTCAAAAATGTTATTTAATTTTTAAAATTTTCTTAAAACTTTTTTTTAATCTTTTAAACAAAATTTTTAAATTTTTTAAATTTTTTTTTTAAAATTATAATTTTTTTATTTAAAAAAATGTTTTTTAATTTTTTTTCTTTTATTTTAATTTTTTTAACTTTTTCAATTTTTTTAATTTTTTTTTAAATTTTCTTATAATTTTCGTTAATTTTTTAAATTTTTTAAAATTTTTTTTTTAATTTTTGAAAATTTTTCTAATTTTTTTTTAAATTTATTTAAAAGTATTATTTTTTTATTTCAAAAATGTTTTTTAATTTTTAATTTTTTTTTTAATTTTTATTTTTCTTTTTTTTATATTTTTTTTAATTTTTAAAATTTTCTTAAAACTTTTTTTTTAATTTTTAAACAAAATTTTTTAATTTTTTAAAATTTTTTTTTTAAATTTTTAAATTTTTTTTAAAATTTTTAAAATTTGTTTAAATTTTTTTTTAAATTATAATTTTTTTATTTCAAAAATGTTTTTTAATTTTTTTTAATTTTTTTTTCTTTATTTTAATTTTTTTAATTTTTTTAATATTTTAAATTTTTTTTTAAATTTTCTTATAATTTTTTTTAATTTTTAAAATTTTTTTAACATTTTTTAAAATTTTCTTTTATTTTTTTTGAATTTTTGAAAATTTTTCTAAATTTTTTAAAATTTTTTTAAAAGTATTATTTTTTTATTTAAAAAATGTTTTTAATTTTTTTTAATTTTTTCAAATTTTTAAATTTTTTTAAAATTGTCTTATATTTCTTTTTTAATTTTTAAATTTTTTTTTATTTTTTTTTTAATTTTCGAAAATTTTTAAATTTTTTTTAAAATTTTCTTATATTTTTTTTTAATTTTTAAATTTTTTTTAATTTTTTTTTAATTTTCGAAAATTTTTCTAATTTTTTTTTAATTTTTTTAAAAGTATTATTTTTTTATTTCAAAAATGTTATTTAATTTTTAAAATTTTCTTAAAACTTTTTTTTTAATTTTTTAAACAAATTTTTTTAATTTTTTAAAATTTTTTTTTAAATTTTTTAAAATATTTATTTTTTTTTAAAATTATAATTTTTTTATTTCAAAAAATGTTTTTTAATTTTTTTCTTTTATTTTAATTTTTTTAATTTTTTTAATTTTTTCAACTTTTTTTTAAATTTTCTTATAATTTTTTTTAATTTTTAAAATTTAAAAAAAAAAAATTTTTAATTTTTTAAAATTTTTTAAAATTTTTTAAAAAATTTCTATGCTTTATTTTTATTTAAATTTTTTAAAAAATTAAAAAAAAAATTTTTAAGTTTGTTTCAATTTTTTAACCAAATTAAAAAAAATTATTTATTTTTTAATTTTTTTAATTTTTTTAAAATTATTTATATTTTTTAATTTTTTTAATTTTTAAAATTTTTAAAATTTTTAAATTTTTTTAAAATTTTTTAAAATTATAATTTTTTTATTTCAAAAAATGTTTTTTAATTTTTTTTCTTTTATTTTAATTTTTTTAATTTTTTTTAATATTTTAAATTCTTTTTAAATTTTCTTATATTTCTTTTTTAATTTTTAAAAATTTTTTAAATTTTTTTAAAATTTTTATTTTAATTTTTTTTTTAATTTTTAATTTTTTATTAAATTATTTATATTCTTTTAATTTTTTTTAATTTTAAAATTTTTTTTTTATTTAAAAATTTTTTTTTTAATTTTTAAATTTTTTTTTTAATTTTTAAAATTTTTTTTTAATTTTTAAATTTTTTTTTATTTTTTTTTAATTTTTGCAAATTTTTCTAAATTTTTTTTTAATTTTTTTAAAAGTATTATTTTTTTATTTCAAAAATGTTATTTAATTTTTAAAATTTTCTTAAAACTTTTTTTTTAATTTTTTAAACAAATTTCTTTAATTTTTAAAATTTTTTTTTAAATTTTTAAAATTTTTAAAAATTTTTTCTTAAAATTATAATTTTTTTATTTAAAAAAATGTTTTTTAATTTTTTTCCTTTTATTTTAATTTTTTTAATTTTAAATTTTTTTTTATTTTTTTTTTAATTTTTGAAAATTTTTCTAGATTTTTTTTTAAATTTTTTTAAAAGTTTTATTTTTTTATATCAAAAATGTTTTTAAATTTTTTTTTTTAATATTTGAAAATTTTTCTAAATTTTTTTAAAATTTATTTAAAAGTATTATTTTTTTATTTCAAAAATGTTTTTTAATTTTTTAAAATTTTTTTTAATTTTTATTTTTCTTTTTTTTTATTATTTTTTTTTAATTCTTAAATTTTTCTTAAAACTTTTTTTTTAATTTTTTAAACAAAATTTTTTAATTTTTTTAAATTTTTTTTTTAACTTTTTATATTTTTTTTTAAATTTTTAATTTTTTTTTAAATTTTTCTAAATTTTTTTTTAATTTTTTTAAAAGTATAATTTTTTTATTGCAAAAAATGTTTTTTAATTTTTTTTCTTTTATTTTAATTTTTTTAATTTTTTTAATATTTTAAATTTTTTTAAAATTTTCTTATAATTTTTTTTAATTTTTAAATTTGTTTTAACATTTTTTTAAATTTTCTTTTATTTTTTTTTGAATTTTTGAAAAATATTCTAAATTTTTGTTTAATTTTTTTAAAAGTATTTTTTTTTATTTCAAAAATGTTTTTTATTTTTTTTTAATTTCTTCAAATTTTTAAATTTTTTTTTAAATTTTCTTATAATTTTTTTTTAATTTTTAAATTTTTTTTTATTTTTTTTTAATTTTCGAAAATTTTTCTAATTTTTTTTTTAATTTTTTTAAAAGTATTATTTTTTTATTTCAAAAATGTTTTTTAATTTTTTTTAAATTTCTTCAAATTTTTAAATTTTATTTTAAATTTTCTTATATTTTTTTTTAATTTTTAAATTTTTTTTATTTTTTTTTTAATTTTCGAAAATTTTTCTAATTTTTTTTTAAATTTTCTTATAATTTTTTTTTAATTTTTAAAATTTTTTTATTTTTTTAAAATTTTTTTAAAAGTATTATTTTTTTATTTCAAAAATGTTTTTTAATTTTTTTTAATTTCTTCAAATTTTTAAATTTTTTTTTAAATTTTCTTATAATTTTTTTTTAATTTTTAAATTTCTTTTTATTTTTTTTTTAATTTTCGAAAATTTTTCTAATTTTTTTTTTAATTTTCGAAAATTTTTCTAATTTTTTTTTAAATTTTCTTATAATTTTTTTTTAATTTTTAAAATTTTTTTATTTTTTTTAAATTTTTTTAAAAGTATTATTTTTTTATTTCAAAAATGTTTTTTAATTTTTTTTAATTTCTTCAAATTTTTAAATTTTTTTTTTAAATTTTCTTATAATTTTTTTTTAATTTTTAAAATTTTTTTATTTTTTTAAAATTTTTTTAAAAGTATTATTTTTTTATTTCAAAAATGTTTTTTAATTTTTTTTAATTTCTTCAAATTTTTAAATTTTTTTTTAAATTTTCTTATAATTTTTTTTTAATTTTTAAATTTCTTTTTATTTTTTTTGAATTTTTGAAAAATATTCTAAATTTTTGTTTAATTTTTTTAAAAGTATTTTTTTTTTATTTCAAAAATGTTTTTTATTTTTTTTTTTAATTTCTTCAAATTTTAAAATTTTTTTTTAAATTTTCTTATAATTTTTTTTTAATTTTTAAATTTTTTTTTATTTTTTTTTTAATTTTCGAAAATTTTTCTAATTTTTTTAAAAGTATTATTTTTTTATTTCAAAAATGATTTTTAATTTTTTTTTAATTTCTTCAAATTTTTAAATTTTTGTTTAAATTTTCTTATAATTTTTTTTTAATTTTTAAATTTTTTTTATTTTTTTTTTAATTTTCGAATATTTCTAATTTTTTTTTAATTTTTTTAAAAGTATAATTTTTTTATTGCAAAAAATGTTTTTTAATTTTTTTTTCTTTTATTTTAATTTTTTTAACTTTTTCAATTTTTTAAATTTTTTTTTTAAATTTTCTTATAATTTTTTTTAATTTTTAAAATTTTTTAAAATTTTTTTTTTAATTTTCGATAATTTTTCTAATTTTTTTAAAATTTTTTTAAAAGTATTATTTTTTTATTTCAAAAATGTTATTTAATTTTTAAAATTTTCTTAAAACTTTTTTTTTAATTTTTAAACAAAATTTTTTAATTTTTTAAAATTTTTTTTTTAAATTTTTAAATTTTTTTTAAATTTTTAAAATTTGTTTAAATTTTTTTTAAAATTATAATTTTTTTATTTCAAAAAATGTTTTTTAATTTTTTTAAAATTTTTTTTCTTTATTTTAAATTTTTTAATTTTTTTAATATTTTAATTTTTTTTTAAATTTTCTTATAATTTTTTTTAATTTTTAAATTTTTTTTAACATTTTTTAAAATTTTCTTTTATTTTTTTGAATTTTTGAAAATTTTTCTAAATTTTTTTAAAATTTTTTTAAAAGTATTATTTTTTTATTTAAAAAATGTTTTTAATTTTTTTTAATTTTTTCAAATTTTTAAATTTTTTTAAAATTGTCTTATATTTCTTTTTTAATTTTTAAATTTTTTTTATTTTTTTTTTAATTTTCGAAAATTTTTAAATTTTTTTTTAAATTTTCTTATATTTTTTTTTAATTTTTAAATTTTTTTTAATTTTTTTTTAATTTTCGAAAATTTTTCTAATTTTTTTTTTAATTTTTTTAAAAGTATTATTTTTTTATTTCAAAAATGTTTTTTAATTTTTAAAATTTTCTTAAAACTTTTTTTTTAATTTTTTAAACAAATTTTTTTAATTTTTTAAAATTTTTTTTAAAATTTTTTAAAATATTTTTTTTTTTTAAAATTATAATTTTTTTATTTCAAAAAATGTTTTTTAATTTTTTTCTTTTATTTTAATTTTTTTAATTTTTTTAATTTTTTCAACTTTTTTTTAAATTTTCTTATAATTTTTTTTAATTTTTAAAATTTAAAAAAAAATTTTTTTAATTTTTTAAAATTTTTTAAAATTTTTTAAAAAATTTCTATGCTTTATTTTTATTTAAATTTTTTAAAAAATTAAAAAAAAATTTTTTAAGTTTGTTTCAATTTTTTAACCAAATTAAAAAAAATTATTTATTTTTTAATTTTTTTAATTTTTTAATTTTTTTAAAATTATTTATATTTTTTAATTTTTAAAATTTTTAAATTTTTTTAAAATTTTTTTAAAATTATAATTTTTTTATTTCAAAAAATATTTTTTAATTTTTTTTCTTTTATTTTAATTTTTTTAATTTTTTTTAATATTTTAAATTTTTTTTAAATTTTCTTATAATTTTTTTTAATTTTTAAATTTTTTTTAACATTTTTTTAAATTTTCTTTTATTTTTTTTAATTTTTTAAATTTTTTTTTTAATTTTTAAAATTTTTTTTTTAATTTTTAAATTTTTTTTTATTTTTTTTTAATTTTTGCAAATTTTTCTAAATTTTTTTTAAAATTTTTTTAAAAGTATAATTTTTTTATTGCAAAAAATGTTTTTTAATTTTTTTTCTTTTATTTTAATTTTTTTTAATTTTTTTAATATTTTAAATTTTTTTTAAATTTTCTTATAATTTTTTTTAATTTTTAAATTTTTTTTAACATTTTTTTAATTTTCTTTTATTTTTTTTTGAATTTTTGAAAAATATTCTAAATTTTTGTTTAATTTTTTAAAAGTATTTTTTTTTTATTTCAAAAATGTTTTTTAATTTTTTTTTAATTTCTTCAAATTTTTTAATTTTTTTAAATTTTTAAATTTTTTTTTAAATTTTTTAAATTTTTTTAAAGTTTTTTTAAAATTATAATTTTTTTATTTCAAAAAATGTTTTTTAATTTTTTTTTTTTTTCTTTTATTTTATTTTTTTTAATTTTTTTAATATTTTAAATTTTTTTTAAATTTCTTATAATTTTTTTGAATTTTTAAAATTTTTTTAACATTTTTTTTAATTTTCTTTATTTTTTTGAATTTTTAAAATTTTTTTTTTAATTTTTAAAATTTTTTTTTTTAATTTTTAAATTTTTTTTATTTTTTTTTAATTTTTAAATTTTTTTTTATTTTTTTTTAATTTTTGCAAATTTTTCTAAATTTTTTTTAAATTTTTTTAAAAGTATAATTTTTTTATTTCAAAAAATGTTTTTTAATTTTTTTAAAATTTTTTTTCTTTATTTTAATTTTTTTAATTTTTTTAATATTTTAATTTTTTTTAAATTTTCTTATAATTTTTTTTAATTTTTAAAATTTTTTTAACATTTTTTAAAATTTTCTTTTATTTTTTTTGAATTTTTGAAAATTTTTCTAAATTTTTTTAAAATTTTTTTAAAAGTATTATTTTTTTATTTAAAAAATGTTTTTAATTTTTTTTAATTTTTTCAAATTTTTAAATTTTTTTAAAATTGTCTTATATTTCTTTTTTAATTTTTAAATTTTTTTTTATTTTTTTTTTAATTTTCGAAAATTTTTAAATTTTTTTTTAAATTTTCTTATATTTTTTTTAATTTTTAAATTTTTTTTAATTTTTTTTAATTTTCGAAAATTTTTCTAATTTTTTTTTTAATTTTTTAAAAGTATTATTTTTTTATTTCAAAAATGTTATTTAATTTTTAAAATTTTCTTAAAACTTTTTTTTTAATTTTTTAAACAAATTTTTTTAATTTTTTAAAATTTTTTTTAAATTTTTTAAAATATTTATTTTTTTTTAAAATTATAATTTTTTTATTTCAAAAAATGTTTTTTAATTTTTTTCTTTTATTTTAATTTTTTAATTTTTTTAATTTTTTCAACTTTTTTTTAAATTTTCTTATAATTTTTTTTAATTTTTAAAATTTAAAAAAAAAATTTTTTAATTTTTTAAAATTTTTTAAAATTTTTTAAAAAATTTCTATGCTTTATTTTTATTTAAATTTTTTAAAAAATTAAAAAAAATTTTTTTAAGTTTGTTTCAATTTTTAACCAAATTAAAAAAAATTATTTATTTTTTAATTTTTTTAATTTTTTTAAAATTATTTATATTTTTTAATTTTTTTAATTTTTAAAATTTTTAAAATTTTTAAATTTTTTTAAAATTTTTTAAAATTATAATTTTTTTATTTCAAAAAATGTTTTTTAATTTTTTTTCTTTTATTTTAATTTTTTTAATTTTTTTTAATATTTTAAATTCTTTTTAAATTTTCTTATATTTCTTTTTTAATTTTTAAAATTTTTTAAATTTTTTTAAAATTTTTATTTTAATTTTTTTTAATTTTTAATTTTTTATTAAATTATTTATATTCTTTTAATTTTTTTTAATTTTAAAATTTTTTTTTTATTTAAAATTTTTTTTTTAATTTTTAAATTTTTTTTTTAATTTTTAAAATTTTTTTTTAATTTTTAAATTTTTTTTTATTTTTTTTTAATTTTTGCAAATTTTTCTAAATTTTTTTTTAATTTTTTTAAAAGTATTATTTTTTTATTTCAAAAATGTTATTTAATTTTTAAAATTTTCTTAAAACTTTTTTTTTAATTTTTTAAACAAATTTCTTTAATTTTTAAAATTTTTTTTTAAATTTTTAAAATTTTTAAAAATTTTTCTTAAAATTATAATTTTTTTATTTAAAAAAATGTTTTTTAATTTTTTTCCTTTTATTTTAATTTTTTAATTTTAAATTTTTTTTTATTTTTTTTTTAATTTTTGAAAATTTTTCTAGATTTTTTTTTAAATTTTTTTAAAAGTTTTATTTTTTTATATCAAAAATGTTTTTAAATTTTTTTTTTTAATATTTGAAAATTTTTCTAAATTTTTTTAAAATTTATTTAAAAGTATTATTTTTTTATTTCAAAAATGTTTTTTAATTTTTTAAAATTTTTTTTTAATTTTTATTTTTCTTTTTTTTTATTATTTTTTTTTAATTCTTAAATTTTTCTTAAAACTTTTTTTTTTAATTTTTTAAACAAAATTTTTTAATTTTTTAAATTTTTTTTTTAAATTTTTATATTTTTTTTTTAATTTTTAATTTTTTTTTTAATTTTTCTAATTTTTTTTTAATTTTTTTAAAAGTATAATTTTTTTATTGCAAAAAATGTTTTTTAATTTTTTTCTTTTATTTTAATTTTTTTTAATTTTTTTAATATTTTAAATTTTTTTAAAATTTTCTTATAATTTTTTTTAATTTTTAAATTTGTTTTAACATTTTTTTAAATTTTCTTTTATTTTTTTTTGAATTTTTGAAAAATATTCTAAATTTTTGTTTAATTTTTTTAAAAGTATTTTTTTTATTTCAAAAATGTTTTTAATTTTTTTTTAATTTCTTCAAATTTTTAAATTTTTTTTTAAATTTTCTTATAATTTTTTTTTAATTTTTAAATTTTTTTTTTATTTTTTTTTAATTTTCGAAAATTTTTCTAATTTTTTTTTTAATTTTTTTAAAAGTATTATTTTTTTATTTCAAAAATGTTTTTTAATTTTTTTAAATTTCTTCAAATTTTAAATTTTATTTTAAATTTTCTTATATTTTTTTTTAATTTTAAAATTTTTTTTTTTTTTTAATTTTCGAAAATTTTTCTAATTTTTTTAAAATTTTTTTTAAAAGTATTATTTTTTTATTTCAAAAATGTTATTTAATTTTTAAAATTTTCTTAAAACTTTTTTTTAATTTTTAAACAAATTTTTTTAATTTTTTAAAATTTTTTTTAAATTTTTTAAAATATTTATTTTTTTTAAAATTATAATTTTTTTATTTCAAAAAATGTTTTTTAATTTTTTTCTTTTATTTTAATTTTTTAATTTTTTTAATTTTTTCAACTTTTTTTTAAATTTTCTTATAATTTTTTTTAATTTTTAAAATTTAAAAAAAAAAATTTTTTAATTTTTTAAAATTTTTTAAAATTTTTTAAAAAATTTCTATGCTTTATTTTTATTTAAATTTTTTAAAAAATTAAAAAAAATTTTTTTAAGTTTGTTTCAATTTTTTAACCAAATTAAAAAAAATTATTTATTTTTTAATTTTTTTAATTTTTTTAAAATTATTTATATTTTTTAATTTTTTTAATTTTTAAAATTTTTAAAATTTTTAAATTTTTTTAAAATTTTTTAAAATTATAATTTTTTTATTTCAAAAAATGTTTTTTAATTTTTTTTCTTTTATTTTAATTTTTTAATTTTTTTTAATATTTTAAATTCTTTTTAAATTTTCTTATATTTCTTTTTTAATTTTTAAAAATTTTTTAAATTTTTTTAAAATTTTTATTTTAATTTTTTTTTAATTTTTAATTTTTTATTAAATTATTTATATTCTTTTAATTTTTTTTAATTTTAAAATTTTTTTTTTATTTAAAATTTTTTTTTTATTTAATTTTTTTTAAATTTTTTTTTAATTTTTAAAATTTTTTTTTAATTTTTAAATTTTTTTTTATTTTTTTTTAATTTTTGCAAATTTTTCTAAATTTTTTTTTTAATTTTTTTAAAAGTATTATTTTTTTATTTCAAAAATGTTATTTAATTTTTAAAATTTTCTTAAAACTTTTTTTTTAATTTTTTAAACAAATTTCTTTAATTTTAAAATTTTTTTTTAAATTTTTAAAATTTTTAAAAATTTTTCTTAAAATTATAATTTTTTTATTTAAAAAAATGTTTTTTAATTTTTTTCCTTTTATTTTAATTTTTTTAATTTTAAATTTTTTTTTATTTTTTTTTAATTTTTGAAATTTTTCTAGATTTTTTTTTAAATTTTTTTAAAAGTTTTATTTTTTTATATCAAAAATGTTTTTAAATTTTTTTTTTTAATATTTGAAAATTTTTCTAAATTTTTTTAAATTTATTTAAAAGTATTATTTTTTTATTTCAAAAATGTTTTTTAATTTTTTAAAATTTTTTTTTAATTTTTATTTTTCTTTTTTTTTATTATTTTTTTTTAATTCTTAAATTTTTCTTAAAACTTTTTTTTTTTAATTTTTTAAACAAAATTTTTTAATTTTTTTAAATTTTTTTTTTAAATTTTTATATTTTTTTTTTAATTTTTAATTTTTTTTTTAATTTTTCTAAATTTTTTTTTAATTTTTTTAAAAGTATAATTTTTTTATTGCAAAAAATGTTTTTTAATTTTTTTCTTTTATTTTAATTTTTTTAATTTTTTTAATATTTTAAATTTTTTTAAAATTTTCTTATAATTTTTTTTAATTTTTAAATTTGTTTTAACATTTTTTTAAATTTTCTTTTATTTTTTTTTGAATTTTTGAAAAATATTCTAAATTTTTGTTTAATTTTTTTAAAAGTATTTTTTTTATTTCAAAAATGTTTTTTAATTTTTTTTTAATTTCTTCAAATTTTTAAATTTTTTTTTAAATTTTCTTATAATTTTTTTTTAATTTTTAAATTTTTTTTTTATTTTTTTTTAATTTTCGAAATTTTTCTAATTTTTTTTTTAATTTTTTTAAAAGTATTATTTTTTTATTTCAAAAATGTTTTTTAATTTTTTTTAAATTTCTTCAAATTTTTAAATTTTATTTTAAATTTTCTTATATTTTTTTTTAATTTTAAAATTTTTTTTTTTTTTTTAATTTTCGAAAATTTTTCTAATTTTTTTAAAATTTTTTTAAAAGTATTATTTTTTTATTTAAAAAATGTTATTTAATTTTTAAAATTTTCTTAAAACTTTTTTTTTAATTTTTTAAACAAATTTTTTTAATTTTTTAAAATTTTTTTTTAAATTTTTTAAAATATTTATTTTTTTTAAAATTATAATTTTTTTATTTCAAAAAATGTTTTTTAATTTTTTTTCTTTTATTTTAATTTTTTTAATTTTTTTAATTTTTTCAACTTTTTTTTAAATTTTCTTATAATTTTTTTTAATTTTTAAAGTTTAAAAAAAATTTTTTTTTAATTTTTTAAATTTTTTTAAATTTTTTAAAAAAATTTCTATGCTTTATTTTTATTTAAATTTTTTAAAAAATTAAAAAAAAAATTTTTAAGTTTGTTTCAATTTTTTAACCAAATTAAAAAAATTATTTATTTTTTAATTTTTTTAATTTTTTAATTTTTTTAAAATTATTTATATTTTTTAATTTTTAAAATTTTAAAATTTTTTAAAATTTTTTTAAATTATAATTTTTTTATTTCAAAAAATGTTTTTTAATTTTTTTTCTTTTATTTTAATTTTTTTAATTTTTTTTAATATTTTAAATTTTTTTTAAATTTTCTTATAATTTTTTTTAATTTTTAAATTTTTTTTAACATTTTTTTAAATTTTCTTTTATTTTTTTTAATTTTTTAATTTTTTTTTAATTTTTAAAATTTTTTTTTAATTTTTAAATTTTTTTATTTTTTTTTTTAATTTTTGCAAATTTTTCTAAATTTTTTTTTAAATTTTTTTAAAAGTATAATTTTTTTATTGCAAAAAATGTTTTTTAATTTTTTTTCTTTTATTTTAATTTTTTTAATTTTTTTAATATTTTAAATTTTTTTTAAATTTTCTAATAATTTTTTTAATTTTTAAATTTTTTTTAACATTTTTTTAATTTTCTTTTATTTTTTTTGAATTTTTGAAAAATATTCTAAATTTTTGTTTAATTTTTTTAAAAGTATTTTTTTTATTTTAAAAATGTTTTTTAATTTTTTTTTAATTTCTTCAAATTTTTTAATTTTTTTAAATTTTTAAATTTTTTTTAAATTTTTAAAATTTTTTAAAATTTTTTTAAAATTATAATTTTTTATTTCAAAAAATGTTTTTTAATTTTTTTCTTTTATTTTAATTTTTTAATTTTTTAATATTTTAAATTTTTTTAAATTTTCTTATAATTTTTTTTAATTTTTAAATTTTTTTTAACATTTTTTTAATTTTCTTTTATTTTTTTTTTAATTTTTAAATTTTTTTTTTATTTTTAAAATTTTTTTTTTAATTTTTAAATTTTTTTTTTATTTTTTTTTTAATTTTTGCAAATTTTTCTAAATTTTTTTTTTAATTTTTTTAAAAGTATAATTTTTTTATTGCAAAAAATGTTTTTTAATTTTTTTTTCTTTTATTTTAATTTTTTAATTTTTTTAATATTTTAAATTTTTTAAATTTTCTTATAATTTTTTTTAATTTTTAAATTTTTTTTATTTTTTTTTTAATTTTCGACAATTTTTCTAATTTTTTTTTAAAATTTTTTTAAAAGTATTATTTTTTTATTTCAAAAATGTTTTTTAATTTTTTTTTAATTTCTTCAAATTTTTAATTTTTTTTTTTTAAATTTTCTTATAATTTTTTTTTAATTTTTAAAATTTTTTTTATTTTTTTTTTAATTTTCGATAATTTTTCTAATTTTTTTAAAATTTTTTTAAAAGTATTATTTTTTTATTTCAAAAATGTTATTTAATTTTTAAAATTTTCTTAAAACTTTTTTTTAATCTTTTAAACAAAATTTTTAAATTTTTAAAAATTTTTTTTTTTAAATTATAATTTTTTTATTTAAAAAAATGTTTTTTAATTTTTTTTCTTTTATTATAATTTTTTTAACTTTTTCAATTTTTTAAATTTTTTTTAAATTTTCTTATAATTTTTTAAATTTTAAAAAATTTTTTTTTTAATTTTTGAAAATTTTTCTAATTTTTTTTTAAATTTATTTAAAAGTATTATTTTTTTATTTCAAAAATGTTTTTTAATTTTTTAAAATTTTTTTTTAATTTTTATTTTTCTTTTTTTTATTATTTTTTTTAATTCTTAAATTTTTCTTAAAACTTTTTTTTTAATTTTTTAAACAAAATTTTTTAATTTTTTTAAATTTTTTTTTTAAATTTTTAATTTTTTTTTAAATTTTTCTAAATTTTTTTTTAATTTTTTTAAAAGTATAATTTTTTTATTGCAAAAAATGTTTTTTAATTTTTTTTCTTTTATTTTAATTTTTTTAATTTTTTTAATATTTTAAATTTTTTTTAAATTTTCTTATAATTTTTTTTAATTTTTAAATTTGTTTTAACATTTTTTTAAATTTTCTTTTATTTTTTTTGAATTTTTGAAAAATATTCTAAATTTTTGTTTAATTTTTTTAAAAGTATTTTTTTTTATTTCAAAAATGTTTTTTAATTTTTTTTTAATTTCTTCAAATTTTTTAATTTTTTTAAATTTTTAAATTTTTTTTAAATTTTTAAAATTTTTTTAATTTTTTTTTTTAAAATTATAATTTTTTTAATTAAAAAAATGTTTTTTAATTTTTTTTTCTTTTATTTTAATTTTTTTAACTTTTTCAATTTTTTAAATTTTTTTTTAAAATTTTCTTATAATTTTTTTTAATTTTTAAAATTTTTTAAAATTTTTTTTTTAATTTTTGAAAATTTTTCTAATTTTTTTTTAAATTTATTTAAAAGTGTTATTTTTTTATTTAAAAAATGTTATTTAATTTTTAAATTTTTCTTAAAACTTTTTTTTTAATTTTTTAAATAAATTTTTTTAATTTTTTAAAATTTTTTTTTAAATTTTTTAAAATATTTATTTTTTTTTTTAAATTATAATTTTTTTATTTCAAAAAATGTTTTTTAATTTTTTTTCTTTTATTTTAATTTTTTTAATTTTTTTATTATTTTAAATTTTTTTTAAATTTTCTTATAATTTTTTTTTAATTTTTAAATTTTTTTTATATTTTTTTTTAATTTTTGCAAATTTTTCTAAATTTTTTTTTTAATTTTTTTAAAAGTATAATTTTTTTATTGCAAAAAATGTTTTTTAATTTTTTTCTTTTATTTTAATTTTTTTAATTTTAAATTTTTTTTATTTTTTTTTAATTTTTGAAAATTTTTCTAGATTTTATTAAAAATTTTTTTAAAAGTTTTATTTTTTTATATCAAATATGTTTTTAAATTTTTTTTTTAATATTTGAAAATTTTTCTAAATTTTTTTAAAATTTATTTAAAAGTATTATTTTTTTATTTAAAAAATGTTTTTTAATTTTTAAAATTTTTTTTTTAATTTTTATTTTTCTTTTTTTTATTATTTTTTTTTAATTCTTAAATTTTTCTTAAAACTTTTTTTTTAATTTTTTAAACAAAATTTTTTAATTTTTTTAAATTTTTTTTTTAAATTTTTATATTTTTTTTTTTAAATTTTTAATTTTTTTTTAAATTTTTCTAAATTTTTATTTAATTTTTTTAAAAGTATTATTTTTTTATTTCAAAAATGTTTTTTTATTTTTTTTTTAATTTCTTCAAATTTTTAAATTTTTTTTTAAATTTTCTTATATTTTTTTTTAATTTTTAAATTTTTTTTATTTTTTTTTTAATTTTCGAAAATTTTTCTAATTTTTTTTTTAATTTTTTTAAAAGTATTATTTTTTTATTTCAAAAATGTTATTTAATTTTTAAAATTTTCTTAAAACTTTTTTTTTAATTTTTTAAACAAAATTTTTTAATTTTTTTAAATTTTTTTTTAAATTTTTTAAAATATTTATTTTTTTATTTCAAAAAATGTTTTTTAATTTTTTTCTTTTATTTTAATTTTTTTAATTTTTTTAATTTTTTCAACTTTTTTTTAAATTTTCTTATAATTTTTTTTAATTTTTAAAATTTAAAAAAAAAATTTTTTTTAATTTTTTAAAATTTTTTAAAATTTTTTAAAAAATTTCTATGCTTTATTTTTATTTAAATTTTTTAAAAAATTAAAAAAAAAATTTTTAAGTTTGTTTCAATTTTTTAACCAAATTAAAAAAAATTATTTATTTTTTAACTTTTTTAATTTTTAAATTTTTTTAAAATTATTTATATTTTTTAATTTTTTTAATTTTTAAAATTTTTAAATTTTTTTAAAATTTTTTTAAAATTATAATTTTTTTATTTAAAAAAATGTTTTTTAATTTTTTTTCTTTTATTTTAATTTTTTTAATTTTTTTAATATTTTAAATTTTTTTAAATTTTCTTATAATTTTTTTTAATTTTTAAATTTTTTTTAACATTTTTTTAATTTTCTTTTATTTTTTTTTGAATTTTTGAAAAATATTCTAAATTTTTGTTTAATTTTTTTAAAAGTATTTTTTTTTATTTCAAAAATGTTTTTTAATTTTTTTTTAATTTCTTCAAATTTTTTAATTTTTTTAAATTTTTAAATTTTTTTTTAAATTTTTAAAATTTTTTTAAAATTTTTTTAAAATTATAATTTTTTTATTTCAAAAAATGTTTTTTAATTTTTTTTCTTTTATTTTAATTTTTTTTAATTTTTTTAATATTTTAAATTTTTTTTAAATTTTCTTATAATTTTTTTTAATTTTTAAATTTTTTTTAACATTTTTTTAATTTTCTTTTATTTTTTTTGAATTTTTTAAATTTTAATTTTAATTTTTAAAATTTTTTTTTTAATTTTTAAATTTTTTTTTTATTTTTTTTTTAATTTTTGCAAATTTTTCTAAATTTTTTTTTTAATTTTTTTAAAAGTATAATTTTTTTATTGCAAAAAATGTTTTTTAATTTTTTTTCTTTTATTTTAATTTTTTTAATTTTTTTAATATTTTAAATTTTTTTAAATTTTCTTATAATTTTTTTTAATTTTTAAATTTTTTTTAACATTTTTTTAAATTTTCTTTTATTTTTTTTTTGAATTTTTGAAAAATATTCTAAATTTTTGTTTAATTTTTTTAAAAGTATTTTTTTTTATTTCAAAAATGTTTTTTAATTTTTTTTTAATTTCTTCAAATTTTTTAATTTTTTTAAATTTTTAAATTTTTTTTTAAATTTTTAAAATTTTTGTTTAATTTTTTTAAAAGTATTTTTTTTTATTTCAAAAATGTTTTTTAATTTTTTTTTAATTTCTTCAAATTTTTTAATTTTTTTAAATTTTTAAATTTTTAAATTTTTTTTTAAATTTTTAAAATTTTTTTAAAATTTTTTTAAAATTATAATTTTTTTATTTCAAAAAATGTTTTTTAATTTTTTTTCTTTTATTTTAATTTTTTTTAATTTTTTTAATATTTTAAATTTTTTTTAAATTTTCTTATAATTTTTTTTAATTTTTAATTTTTTTTTAACATTTTTTTAATTTTCTTTTATTTTTTTTTAATTTTTTAAATTTTAATTTTAATTTTTAAAATTTTTTTTTTAATTTTTAAATTTTTTTTTTTATTTTTTTTTTAATTTTTGCAAATTTTTCTAAATTTTTTTTTTAATTTTTTTAAAAGTATAATTTTTTTATTGCAAAAAATGTTTTTTAATTTTTTTTCTTTTATTTTAATTTTTTTAATTTTTTTAATATTTTAAATTTTTTTAAATTTTCTTATAATTTTTTTTAATTTTTAAATTTTTTTTAACATTTTTTTAAATTTTCTTTTATTTTTTTTTGAATTTTTGAAAAATATTCTAAATTTTTGTTTAATTTTTTTAAAAGTATTTTTTTTTATTTCAAAAATGTTTTTTAATTTTTTTTTAATTTCTTCAAATTTTTTAATTTTTTAAATTTTTAAATTTTTTTTTAAATTTTTAAAATTTTTGTTTAATTTTTTTAAAAGTATTTTTTTTTATTTCAAAAATGTTTTTTATTTTTTTTTTAATTTCTTCAAATCTTTAAATTTTCTTTTAAATTTTCTTCTAATTTTTTTTTAATTTTTAAATTTTTTTTATTTTTTTTTTAATTTTCGACAATTTTTCTAATTTTTTTTTAATTTTTTTAAAAGTATTTTTTTTTATTTCAAAAATGTTTTTTAATTTTTTTTTAATTTCTTCAAATTTTTTAATTTTTTTAAATTTTTTAATTTTTTTAAATTTTTAAAATTTTTTAAAATTTTTTTTTTAAAATTATAATTTTTTATTTAAAAAAATGTTTTTTAATTTTTTTTTCTTTTATTTTAATTTTTTTAACTTTTTCAATTTTTAAAATTTTTTTTTTAAATTTTCTTATAATTTTTTTTAATTTTTAAAATTTTTTAAAATTTTTTTTTTAATTTTTGAAAATTTTTCTAATTTTTTTTAAAATTTATTTAAAAGTATTATTTTTTTATTTAAAAAATGTTATTTAATTTTTAAATTTTTCTTAAAACTTTTTTTTTAATTTTTTAAATAAATTTTTTTAATTTTTTAAAATTTTTTTTTAAATTTTTTAAAATATTTATTTTTTTTTAAATTATAATTTTTTTATTTCAAAAAATGTTTTTTAATTTTTTTTCTTTTATTTTAATTTTTTTAATTTTTTTATTATTTTAAATATTTTTAAATTTTCTTATAATTTTTTTTTAATTTTTAAATTTTTTTTATATTTTTTTTTAATTTTTTTAATTTTTTCAACTTTTTTTTAAATTTTCTTATAATTTTTTTTAATTTTTAAAATTTTTAAAAAAAAATTTTTTAAAATTTTTTTTTAATTTTTATTTTTCTTTTTTTTATTATTTTTTTTTAATTCTTAAATTTTTCTTAAAACTTTTTTTTTAATTTTTTAAACAAAATTTTTTAATTTTTTAAATTTTTTTTTAAATTTTTATATTTTTTTTTTAATTTTTAATTTTTTTTTAAATTTTTCTAAATTTTTTTTAAATTTTTTTAAAAGTATTATTTTTTTATTTAAAAAATGTTTTTAATTTTTTTTAATTTTTTCAAATTTTTAAATTTTTTTAAAATTTTCTTATATTTCTTTTTTAATTTTTAAAAAATTTTTAAATTTTTTTTAAAATTTTTATTTTAATTTTTTTTTAATTTTTAATTTTTTATTAAATTATTTATATTCTTTTAATTTTTTTTAATTTTAAAATTTTTTTTTATTTAAAAAATTTTTTTTTAATTTTTAAATTTTTTTTTAATTTTTAAAATTTTTTTTTTAATTTTTAAATTTTTTTTATTTTTTTTAATTTTTGCAAATTTTTCTAAATTTTTTTAAAATTTTTTTAAAAGTATTATTTTTTTATTTCAAAAATGTTATTTAATTTTTAAAATTTTCTTAAAACTTTTTTTTTAATTTTTTAAACAAATTTCTTTAATTTTTAAAATTTTTTTTTTAAATTTTTAAAATTTTTAAAAATTTTTTCTTAAAATTATAATTTTTTTATTTAAAAAAATGTTTTTTAATTTTTTTCCTTTTATTTTAATTTTTTTAATTTTTTTAATATTTTAAATTTTTTTAAAATTTTCTTATAATTTTTTTTAATTTTTAAATTTGTTTTAACATTTTTTTAAATTTTCTTTTATTTTTTTTTGAATTTTTGAAAAATATTCTAAATTTTTGTTTAATTTTTTTAAAAGTATTTTTTTTTATTTCAAAAATGTTTTTTATTTTTTTTTTAATTTCTTCAAATTTTTAAATTTTTTTTTAAATTTTCTTATAATTTTTTTTTAATTTTTAAATTTTTTTTATTTTTTTTTTTAATTTTCGAAAATTTTTCTATTTTTTTTTTTAATTTTTCTAAAAGTATTATTTTTTTATTTCAAAAATGTTATTTAATTTTTAAAATTTTCTTAAAACTTTTTTTTTAATTTTTTAAACAAATTTTTTTAATTTTTTAAATTTTTTTTTTAAATTTTTTAAAATATTTATTTTTTTTTAAAATTATATTTTTTTTATTTCAAAAAATGTTTTTTAATTTTTTTCTTTTATTTTAATTTTTTTAATTTTTTTAATTTTTTCAACTTTTTTTTAAATTTTCTTATAATTTTTTTTTAATTTTTAAAATTTAAAAAAAAAAAATTTTTAATTTTTTAAAATTTTTTAAAATTTTTTAAAAAATTTCTATGCTTTATTTTTATTTAAATTTTTTAAAAAATAAAAAAAAAATTTTTAACTTTGTTTCAATTTTTTAACCAAATTAAAACATATTATTTATTTTTTAATTTTTTTAATTTTTAAATTTTTTTAAAATTATTTATATTTTTTAACTTTTTCAATTTTTTAATTTTTTTTTTAATTTTCTTATAATTTTTTTTAATTTTTAAAATTTTTTAAAATTTTTTTTTTAATTTTTGAAAATTTTTCTAATTTTTTTTTAAATTTATTTAAAAGTATTATTTTTTTATTTAAAAAATGTTATTTAATTTTTAAAATTTTCTTAAAACTTTTTTTTAATTTTTTAAACAAAATTTTTTAATTTTTTTAAAAATTTTTAAAAAATTTTCAAAATTATTTTAAATTTTTTTTAAATTATAATTTTTTTATTTCAAAAAATGTTTTTTAATTTTTTTTCTTTTATTTTAATTTTTTTAATTTTTTTTAATTTTTTAAATTTTTTTTAAATTTTCTTATAATTTTTTTTAATTTTTAAAATTTTTTAAACATTTTTTTAAATTTCCTTTTATTTTTTTTTAATTTTTTAAATTTTTTTTTTAATTTTTAAAATTTTTTTTTTTAATTTTTAAATTTTTTTTTTTATTTTTTTTTAATTTTTGCAAATTTTTCTAAATTTTTTTTTTAATTTTTTTAAAAGTATAATTTTTTTATTGCAAAAAATGTTTTTTAATTTTTTTTCTTTTATTTTAATTTTATTAATTTTTTTAATATTTTAAATTTTTTTTAAATTTTCTTATAATTTTTTTTAATTTTTAAATTTTTTTTAACATTTTTTTAATTTTCTTTTATTTTTTTTTGAATTTTTGAAAAATATTCTAAATTTTTGTTTAATTTTTTTAAAAGTATTTTTTTTTGTTTCAAAAATGTTTTTTAATTTTTTCTTAATTTCTTCAAATTTTTTAATTTTTTAAAATTTTTAAATTTTTTTTAAATTTTTAAAATTTTTTTAAAATTTTTTTAAAATTATAATTTTTTTATTTCAAAAAATTTTTTTTCTTTTATTTTAATTTTTTTAATTTTTTTAATATTTTAAATTTTTTTTAAATTTTCTTATAATTTTTTTTAATTTTTAAATTTTTTTTAACATTTTTTTTGAATTTTTTAAATTTTTTTTTTAATTTTTAAAATTTTTTTTTTAATTTTTAAATTTTTTTTTCTTTTTTTTTAATTTTTGCAAATTTTTCTAAATTTTTTTTTTAATTTTTTTAAAAGTATAATTTTTTTATTGCAAAAAATGTTTTTTAATTTTTTTTCTTTTATTTTAATTTTTTAAATTTTTTTAATATTTAAAATTTATTTAAATTTTCTTATAATTTTTTTTAATTTTTAAATTTTTTTTAACATTTTTTTAATTTTCTTTTATTTTTTTTTGAATTTTTGAAAAATATTCTAAATTTTTGTTTAATTTTTTTAAAAGTATTTTTTTTTATTTCAAAAATGTTTTTTATTTTTTTTTTAATTTCTTCAAATTTTTAAGTTTTTTTTTAAATTTTCTTATATTTTTTTTTTAATTTTTAAATTTTTTTTATTTTTTTTTTAATTTTCGAAAATTTTTCTAATTTTTTTTTTAATTTTTTTAAAAGTATTATTTTTTTATTTCAAAAATGTTATTTAATTTTTAAAATTTTCTTAAAACTTTTTTTTTAATTTTTTAAACAAATTTTTTTAATTTTTAAAAATTTTTTTTTAAATTTTTTAAAATATTTATTTTTTTTAAAATTATAATTTTTTTATTTCAAAAAATGTTTTTTAATTTTTT
>NW_027485257.1:0-45462 GCF_050908995.1 Andrena cerasifolii | reverse complement strand
TGTATCCTACATAAATATACATAGTATACATACCGCCACTATTAACAATTCGCCTATTTCAAAAGTTATTTTACACTAACAATCTTTTTCTTCTTTTTTCCGACGTTGATCCAGGTCTCTGACTCTGTCCCAGCCGTCTCATAAGTAGAAAGGGCTGTCCCTTTCTAGACCTAACGCAGGCCTAACCCAGGAAAAACCAGACCTAACCCAGTGAAACAGGTAAAAAAGTATAAAAAGTATAAAAAAAACTTCAGAAAAGTATTAAAAGTATAAAAAAAACATAAGAAAAGTATAAAAAAGCATAAAAAAACCTGAGAAAAGTATAAAATAAACATAAAAAACATGCGAAAAGTATAAAAAAAACATAAAAAAACATGAGAAAAGTATAAAAAAAACATAACACAATTGAGAAAATTATAAAAAAACATTAAAAAACAGTCTGGGTTAGGTCTGCATTTCAAAAAATACAAAAAAACCAGACCTAACCCATAAAAAAGCAGGAAAAACCAGACCTAACCCAAAACGAACCCGCTGAAACTAGTAAAAAAGTGGAAAAAATTAGAAAAAAATTGAAAAAATTATAAAAAATTCATTAAAAAACAGTCTGGGGGAGGTCTGGGTTACAAAAAAGCAGGAAAAACCAGACCTAACCCATAAAAAACCAGACCTAACCCAGGACGAACCCGGTGAAACTAGTGAAAAAGTGGAAAAAATTAGAAAAAAATTGAAAAAATTATAAAAAATTCATTAAAAAACAGTCTGGGGGAGGTCTGGGTTACAAAAAAGCAGGAAAAACCAGACCTAACCCATAAAGAAGCAAGAAAAACCAGACCTAACCCAGGACGAACCCGGTGAAACTAGTAAAAAAGTGGAAAAAATTAGAAAAAAATTGAAATAATTATAAAAAATTCATTAAAAAAACAGTCTGGGGGAGGTCTGGGTTACAAAAAAGCAGGAAAAACGAGACCTAACCCATAAAAAACCAGGAAAAGCCAGACCTAACCCAGAACGAACCCGGTGAAACTAGTAAAAAAGTGGAAAAAATTAGAAAAAAATTGAGAAAATTATAAAAAAACATTAAAAAACAGTCTGCGTTAGGTCTGCATTTCAAAAAATACAAAAAAACCAGACCTAACCCAGGCCCACCCAGGCCGAACCCAGGCCGAACCCGGTAAAATAAGTAAAAAAGTAGAAAAAACATAAGAAAAGTATGAAAAATCATGAGAGAAGTATAAAAAAACATTAAAAAACAGTCTGGGTTAGGACTGGATTGAAAAAAAAGAAATAAAGACCTTATACGCACATTACCAACACCTTACCCGCACCTTACCGAGACCTTGCCCGCACCTTACCAAGATCTTACCCACACCTACGAAGACCTTACCCGCACCTTACCAAGACCTCAACCAGAACGAACCGAGTCCTAACCCAGAATGAACCCGCTGAAACAAGTAAAAAAGTGGAAAAATGTAGAAAAAAAATCAAGAAAAGTATAAAATAAACATAAAAAACATGAGAAAAGTATAAAAAAACTTTAAAAAACAGTCTGGGTTAGGTCTGCATTTAAAAAAATACAAAAAATCCAGACCTAACGCAGGCCTTTTTTTTTTTTTTTTTAAATGACTAAAACCCCCACCTCTATGTGCCTCTACCAACCACCCCTCCCTGTCAACTGTGTCGGCGGAATTATTTGCATAGTCAACCTCACGCGACACGGTGAAACTTCGACAGGGCCTCAAAGGGATTGACACAATCCTGAGCTTAAAAGCTCCCACGCACAACTACTGCCTAAAACAGCAGAAGTATGTGTGTATCCTACATAAATATACATAGTATACATACCGCCACTATTAACAATTCGCCTATTTCAAAAGTTATTTTACACTAACAATCTTTTTCTTCTTTTTTCCGACGTTGATCCAGGTCTCTGACTCTGTCCCAGCCGTCTCATAAGTAGAAAGGGCTGTCCCTTTCTAGACCTAACGCAGGCCTAACCCAGGAAAAACCAGACCTAACCCAGTGAAACAGGTAAAAAAGTATAAAAAGTATAAAAAAAACTTCAGAAAAGTATTAAAAGTATAAAAAAAACATAAGAAAAGTATAAAAAAGCATAAAAAAACCTGAGAAAAGTATAAAATAAACATAAAAAACATGCGAAAAGTATAAAAAAAACATAAAAAAACATGAGAAAAGTATAAAAAAAACATAACACAATTGAGAAAATTATAAAAAAACATTAAAAAACAGTCTGGGTTAGGTCTGCATTTCAAAAAATACAAAAAAACCAGACCTAACCCATAAAAAAGCAGGAAAAACCAGACCTAACCCAAAACGAACCCGCTGAAACTAGTAAAAAAGTGGAAAAAATTAGAAAAAAATTGAAAAAATTATAAAAAATTCATTAAAAAACAGTCTGGGGGAGGTCTGGGTTACAAAAAAGCAGGAAAAACCAGACCTAACCCATAAAAAACCAGACCTAACCCAGGACGAACCCGGTGAAACTAGTGAAAAAGTGGAAAAAATTAGAAAAAAATTGAAAAAATTATAAAAAATTCATTAAAAAACAGTCTGGGGGAGGTCTGGGTTACAAAAAAGCAGGAAAAACCAGACCTAACCCATAAAGAAGCAAGAAAAACCAGACCTAACCCAGGACGAACCCGGTGAAACTAGTAAAAAAGTGGAAAAAATTAGAAAAAAATTGAAATAATTATAAAAAATTCATTAAAAAAACAGTCTGGGGGAGGTCTGGGTTACAAAAAAGCAGGAAAAACGAGACCTAACCCATAAAAAACCAGGAAAAGCCAGACCTAACCCAGAACGAACCCGGTGAAACTAGTAAAAAAGTGGAAAAAATTAGAAAAAAATTGAGAAAATTATAAAAAAACATTAAAAAACAGTCTGCGTTAGGTCTGCATTTCAAAAAATACAAAAAAACCAGACCTAACCCAGGCCCACCCAGGCCGAACCCAGGCCGAACCCGGTAAAATAAGTAAAAAAGTAGAAAAAACATAAGAAAAGTATGAAAAATCATGAGAGAAGTATAAAAAAACATTAAAAAACAGTCTGGGTTAGGACTGGATTGAAAAAAAAGAAATAAAGACCTTATACGCACATTACCAACACCTTACCCGCACCTTACCGAGACCTTGCCCGCACCTTACCAAGATCTTACCCACACCTACGAAGACCTTACCCGCACCTTACCAAGACCTCAACCAGAACGAACCGAGTCCTAACCCAGAATGAACCCGCTGAAACAAGTAAAAAAGTGGAAAAATGTAGAAAAAAAATCAAGAAAAGTATAAAATAAACATAAAAAACATGAGAAAAGTATAAAAAAACTTTAAAAAACAGTCTGGGTTAGGTCTGCATTTAAAAAAATACAAAAAATCCAGACCTAACGCAGGCCTTTTTTTTTTTTTTTTTTAAATGACTAAAACCCCCACCTCTATGTGCCTCTACCAACCACCCCTCCCTGTCAACTGTGTCGGCGGAATTATTTGCATAGTCAACCTCACGCGACACGGTGAAACTTCGACAGGGCCTCAAAGGGATTGACACAATCCTGAGCTTAAAAGCTCCCACGCACAACTACTGCCTAAAACAGCAGAAGTATGTGTGTATCCTACATAAATATACATAGTATACATACCGCCACTATTAACAATTCGCCTATTTCAAAAGTTATTTTACACTAACAATCTTTTTCTTCTTTTTTCCGACGTTGATCCAGGTCTCTGACTCTGTCCCAGCCGTCTCATAAGTAGAAAGGGCTGTCCCTTTCTAGACCTAACGCAGGCCTAACCCAGGAAAAACCAGACCTAACCCAGTGAAACAGGTAAAAAAGTATAAAAAGTATAAAAAAAACTTCAGAAAAGTATTAAAAGTATAAAAAAAACATAAGAAAAGTATAAAAAAGCATAAAAAAACCTGAGAAAAGTATAAAATAAACATAAAAAACATGCGAAAAGTATAAAAAAAACATAAAAAAACATGAGAAAAGTATAAAAAAACATAACACAATTGAGAAAATTATAAAAAAACATTAAAAAACAGTCTGGGTTAGGTCTGCATTTCAAAAAATACAAAAAAACCAGACCTAACCCATAAAAAAGCAGGAAAAACCAGACCTAACCCAAAACGAACCCGCTGAAACTAGTAAAGAAGTGGAAAAAATTAGAAAAAAATTGAGAAAATTATAAAAAAAACATTAAAAAACAGTCTGGGTTAGGTCTGCATTTCAAAAAAGCAGGAAAAACCAGACCTAACCCATAAAAAACCAGACCTAACCCAGGACGAACCCGGTGAAACTAGTGAAAAAGTGGAAAAAATTAGAAAAAAATTGAAAAAATTATAAAAAATTCATTAAAAAACAGTCTGGGGGAGGTCTGGGTTACAAAAAAGCAGGAAAAACCAGACCTAACCCATAAAGAAGCAAGAAAAACCAGACCTAACCCAGGACGAACCCGGTGAAACTAGTGAAAAAGTGGAAAAAATTAGATAAAAAATTGAAATAATTATAAAAAATTCATTAAAAAAACAGTCTGGGGGAGGTCTGGGTTACAAAAAAGCAGGAAAAACGAGACCTAACCCATAAAAAACCAGGAAAAGCCAGACCTAACCCAGAACGAACCCGGTGAAACTAGTAAAAAAGTGGAAAAAATTAGAAAAAAATTGAGAAAATTATAAAAAAACATTAAAAAACAGTCTGCGTTAGGTCTGCATTTCAAAAAATACAAAAAACCAGACCTAACCCAGGCCCACCCAGGCCGAACCCAGGCCGAACCCGGTAAAATAAGTAAAAAAGTAGAAAAAACATAAGAAAAGTATGAAAAATCATGAGAGAAGTATAAAAAAACATTAAAAAACAGTCTGGGTTAGGACTGGATTGAAAAAAAAGAAATAAAGACCTTATACGCACATTACCAACACCTTACCCGCACCTTACCGAGACCTTGCCCGCACCTTACCAAGATCTTACCCACACCTACGAAGACCTTACCCGCACCTTACCAAGACCTCAACCAGAACGAACCGAGTCCTAACCCAGAATGAACCCGCTGAAACAAGTAAAAAAGTGGAAAAATGTAGAAAAAAAATCAAGAAAAGTATAAAATAAACATAAAAAACATGAGAAAAGTATAAAAAAACTTTAAAAAACAGTCTGGGTTAGGTCTGCATTTAAAAAAATACAAAAAATCCAGACCTAACGCAGGCCTTTTTTTTTTTTTTTTTTAAATGACTAAAACCCCCACCTCTATGTGCCTCTACCAACCACCCCTCCCTGTCAACTGTGTCGGCGGAATTATTTGCATAGTCAACCTCACGCGACACGGTGAAACTTCGACAGGGCCTCAAAGGGATTGACACAATCCTGAGCTTAAAAGCTCCCACGCACAACTACTGCCTAAAACAGCAGAAGTATGTGTGTATCCTACATAAATATACATAGTATACATACCGCCACTATTAACAATTCGCCTATTTCAAAAGTTATTTTACACTAACAATCTTTTTCTTCTTTTTTCCGACGTTGATCCAGGTCTCTGACTCTGTCCCAGCCGTCTCATAAGTAGAAAGGGCTGTCCCTTTCTAGACCTAACGCAGGCCTAACCCAGGAAAAACCAGACCTAACCCAGTGAAACAGGTAAAAAAGTATAAAAAGTATAAAAAAAACTTCAGAAAAGTATTAAAAGTATAAAAAAAACATAAGAAAAGTATAAAAAAGCATAAAAAAACCTGAGAAAAGTATAAAATAAACATAAAAAACATGCGAAAAGTATAAAAAAAACATAAAAAAACATGAGAAAAGTATAAAAAAAACATAACACAATTGAGAAAATTATAAAAAAACATTAAAAAACAGTCTGGGTTAGGTCTGCATTTCAAAAAATACAAAAAAACCAGACCTAACCCATAAAAAAGCAGGAAAAACCAGACCTAACCCAAAACGAACCCGCTGAAACTAGTAAAAAAGTGGAAAAAATTAGAAAAAAATTGAAAAAATTATAAAAAATTCATTAAAAAACAGTCTGGGGGAGGTCTGGGTTACAAAAAAGCAGGAAAAACCAGACCTAACCCATAAAAAACCAGACCTAACCCAGGACGAACCCGGTGAAACTAGTGAAAAAGTGGAAAAAATTAGAAAAAAATTGAAAAAATTATAAAAAATTCATTAAAAAACAGTCTGGGGGAGGTCTGGGTTACAAAAAAGCAGGAAAAACCAGACCTAACCCATAAAGAAGCAAGAAAAACCAGACCTAACCCAGGACGAACCCGGTGAAACTAGTAAAAAAGTGGAAAAAATTAGAAAAAAATTGAAATAATTATAAAAAATTCATTAAAAAAACAGTCTGGGGGAGGTCTGGGTTACAAAAAAGCAGGAAAAACGAGACCTAACCCATAAAAAACCAGGAAAAGCCAGACCTAACCCAGAACGAACCCGGTGAAACTAGTAAAAAAGTGGAAAAAATTAGAAAAAAATTGAGAAAATTATAAAAAAACATTAAAAAACAGTCTGCGTTAGGTCTGCATTTCAAAAAATACAAAAAAACCAGACCTAACCCAGGCCCACCCAGGCCGAACCCAGGCCGAACCCGGTAAAATAAGTAAAAAAGTAGAAAAAACATAAGAAAAGTATGAAAAATCATGAGAGAAGTATAAAAAAACATTAAAAAACAGTCTGGGTTAGGACTGGATTGAAAAAAAAGAAATAAAGACCTTATACGCACATTACCAACACCTTACCCGCACCTTACCGAGACCTTGCCCGCACCTTACCAAGATCTTACCCACACCTACGAAGACCTTACCCGCACCTTACCAAGACCTCAACCAGAACGAACCGAGTCCTAACCCAGAATGAACCCGCTGAAACAAGTAAAAAAGTGGAAAAATGTAGAAAAAAAATCAAGAAAAGTATAAAATAAACATAAAAAACATGAGAAAAGTATAAAAAAACTTTAAAAAACAGTCTGGGTTAGGTCTGCATTTAAAAAAATACAAAAAATCCAGACCTAACGCAGGCCTTTTTTTTTTTTTTTTTTAAATGACTAAAACCCCCACCTCTATGTGCCTCTACCAACCACCCCTCCCTGTCAACTGTGTCGGCGGAATTATTTGCATAGTCAACCTCACGCGACACGGTGAAACTTCGACAGGGCCTCAAAGGGATTGACACAATCCTGAGCTTAAAAGCTCCCACGCACAACTACTGCCTAAAACAGCAGAAGTATGTGTGTATCCTACATAAATATACATAGTATACATACCGCCACTATTAACAATTCGCCTATTTCAAAAGTTATTTTACACTAACAATCTTTTTCTTCTTTTTTCCGACGTTGATCCAGGTCTCTGACTCTGTCCCAGCCGTCTCATAAGTAGAAAGGGCTGTCCCTTTCTAGACCTAACGCAGGCCTAACCCAGGAAAAACCAGACCTAACCCAGTGAAACAGGTAAAAAAGTATAAAAAGTATAAAAAAAACTTCAGAAAAGTATTAAAAGTATAAAAAAAACATAAGAAAAGTATAAAAAAGCATAAAAAACCTGAGAAAAGTATAAAATAAACATAAAAAACATGCGAAAAGTATAAAAAAAACATAAAAAAACATGAGAAAAGTATAAAAAAACATAACACAATTGAGAAAATTATAAAAAAACATTAAAAAACAGTCTGGGTTAGGTCTGCATTTCAAAAAATACAAAAAAACCAGACCTAACCCATAAAAAAGCAGGAAAAACCAGACCTAACCCAAAACGAACCCGCTGAAACTAGTAAAGAAGTGGAAAAAATTAGAAAAAAATTGAGAAAATTATAAAAAAAACATTAAAAAACAGTCTGGGTTAGGTCTGCATTTCAAAAAAGCAGGAAAAACCAGACCTAACCCATAAAAAACCAGACCTAACCCAGGACGAACCCGGTGAAACTAGTGAAAAAGTGGAAAAAATTAGAAAAAAATTGAAAAAATTATAAAAAATTCATTAAAAAACAGTCTGGGGGAGGTCTGGGTTACAAAAAAGCAGGAAAAACCAGACCTAACCCATAAAGAAGCAAGAAAAACCAGACCTAACCCAGGACGAACCCGGTGAAACTAGTGAAAAAGTGGAAAAAATTAGATAAAAAATTGAAATAATTATAAAAAATTCATTAAAAAAACAGTCTGGGGGAGGTCTGGGTTACAAAAAAGCAGGAAAAACGAGACCTAACCCATAAAAAACCAGGAAAAGCCAGACCTAACCCAGAACGAACCCGGTGAAACTAGTAAAAAAGTGGAAAAAATTAGAAAAAAATTGAGAAAATTATAAAAAAACATTAAAAAACAGTCTGCGTTAGGTCTGCATTTCAAAAAATACAAAAAACCAGACCTAACCCAGGCCCACCCAGGCCGAACCCAGGCCGAACCCGGTAAAATAAGTAAAAAAGTAGAAAAAACATAAGAAAAGTATGAAAAATCATGAGAGAAGTATAAAAAAACATTAAAAACAGTCTGGGTTAGGACTGGATTGAAAAAAAAGAAATAAAGACCTTATACGCACATTACCAACACCTTACCCGCACCTTACCGAGACCTTGCCCGCACCTTACCAAGATCTTACCCACACCTACGAAGACCTTACCCGCACCTTACCAAGACCTCAACCAGAACGAACCGAGTCCTAACCCAGAATGAACCCGCTGAAACAAGTAAAAAAGTGGAAAAATGTAGAAAAAAAATCAAGAAAAGTATAAAATAAACATAAAAAACATGAGAAAAGTATAAAAAAACTTTAAAAAACAGTCTGGGTTAGGTCTGCATTTAAAAAAATACAAAAAATCCAGACCTAACGCAGGCCTTTTTTTTTTTTTTTTTTAAATGACTAAAACCCCCACCTCTATGTGCCTCTACCAACCACCCCTCCCTGTCAACTGTGTCGGCGGAATTATTTGCATAGTCAACCTCACGCGACACGGTGAAACTTCGACAGGGCCTCAAAGGGATTGACACAATCCTGAGCTTAAAAGCTCCCACGCACAACTACTGCCTAAAACAGCAGAAGTATGTGTGTATCCTACATAAATATACATAGTATACATACCGCCACTATTAACAATTCGCCTATTTCAAAAGTTATTTTACACTAACAATCTTTTTCTTCTTTTTTCCGACGTTGATCCAGGTCTCTGACTCTGTCCCAGCCGTCTCATAAGTAGAAAGGGCTGTCCCTTTCTAGACCTAACGCAGGCCTAACCCAGGAAAAACCAGACCTAACCCAGTGAAACAGGTAAAAAAGTATAAAAAGTATAAAAAAAACTTCAGAAAAGTATTAAAAGTATAAAAAAAACATAAGAAAAGTATAAAAAAGCATAAAAAAACCTGAGAAAAGTATAAAATAAACATAAAAAACATGCGAAAAGTATAAAAAAAACATAAAAAAACATGAGAAAAGTATAAAAAAAACATAACACAATTGAGAAAATTATAAAAAAACATTAAAAAACAGTCTGGGTTAGGTCTGCATTTCAAAAAATACAAAAAAACCAGACCTAACCCACAAAAAAGCAGGAAAAACCAGACCTAACCCAAAACGAACCCGCTGAAACTAGTAAAAAAGTGGAAAAAATTAGAAAAAAATTGAAAAAATTATAAAAAATTCATTAAAAAACAGTCTGGGGGAGGTCTGGGTTACAAAAAAGCAGGAAAAACCAGACCTAACCCATAAAAAACCAGACCTAACCCAGGACGAACCCGGTGAAACTAGTGAAAAAGTGGAAAAAATTAGAAAAAAATTGAAAAAATTATAAAAAATTCATTAAAAAACAGTCTGGGGGAGGTCTGGGTTACAAAAAAGCAGGAAAAACCAGACTTAACCCATAAAGAAGCAAGAAAACCAGACCTAACCCAGGACGAACCCGGTGAAACTAGTAAAAAAAGTGGAAAAAATTAGAAAAAAATTGAAATAATTATAAAAAATTCATTAAAAAAACAGTCTGGGGGAGGTCTGGGTTACAAAAAAGCAGGAAAAACGAGACCTAACCCATAAAAAACCAGGAAAAGCCAGACCTAACCCAGAACGAACCCGGTGAAACTAGTAAAAAAGTGGAAAAAATTAGAAAAAAATTGAGAAAATTATAAAAAAACATTAAAAAACAGTCTGCGTTAGGTCTGCATTTCAAAAAATACAAAAAAACCAGACCTAACCCAGGCCCACCCAGGCCGAACCCAGGCCGAACCCGGTAAAATAAGTAAAAAAGTAGAAAAAACATAAGAAAAGTATGAAAAATCATGAGAGAAGTATAAAAAAACATTAAAAAACAGTCTGGGTTAGGACTGGATTGAAAAAAAAGAAATAAAGACCTTATACGCACATTACCAACACCTTACCCGCACCTTACCGAGACCTTGCCCGCACCTTACCAAGATCTTACCCACACCTACGAAGACCTTACCCGCACCTTACCAAGACCTCAACCAGAACGAACCGAGTCCTAACCCAGAATGAACCCGCTGAAACAAGTAAAAAAGTGGAAAAATGTAGAAAAAAAATCAAGAAAAGTATAAAATAAACATAAAAAACATGAGAAAAGTATAAAAAAACTTTAAAAAACAGTCTGGGTTAGGTCTGCATTTAAAAAAATACAAAAAATCCAGACCTAACGCAGGCCTTTTTTTTTTTTTTTTTAAATGACTAAAACCCCCACCTCTATGTGCCTCTACCAACCACCCCTCCCTGTCAACTGTGTCGGCGGAATTATTTGCATAGTCAACCTCACGCGACACGGTGAAACTTCGACAGGGCCTCAAAGGGATTGACACAATCCTGAGCTTAAAAGCTCCCACGCACAACTACTGCCTAAAACAGCAGAAGTATGTGTGTATCCTACATAAATATACATAGTATACATACCGCCACTATTAACAATTCGCCTATTTCAAAAGTTATTTTACACTAACAATCTTTTTCTTCTTTTTTCCGACGTTGATCCAGGTCTCTGACTCTGTCCCAGCCGTCTCATAAGTAGAAAGGGCTGTCCCTTTCTAGACCTAACGCAGGCCTAACCCAGGAAAAACCAGACCTAACCCAGTGAAACAGGTAAAAAAGTATAAAAAGTATAAAAAAAACTTCAGAAAAGTATTAAAAGTATAAAAAAAACATAAGAAAAGTATAAAAAAGCATAAAAAAACCTGAGAAAAGTATAAAATAAACATAAAAAACATGCGAAAAGTATAAAAAAAACATAAAAAAACATGAGAAAAGTATAAAAAAAACATAACACAATTGAGAAAATTATAAAAAAACATTAAAAAACATTCTGGGTTAGGTCTGCATTTCAAAAAATACAAAAAAACCAGACCTAACCCATAAAAAAGCAGGAAAAACCAGACCTAACCCAAAACGAACCCGCTGAAACTAGTAAAAAAGTGGAAAAAATTAGAAAAAAATTGAAAAAATTATAAAAAATTCATTAAAAAACAGTCTGGGGGAGGTCTGGGTTACAAAAAAGCAGGAAAAACCAGACCTAACCCATAAAAAACCAGACCTAACCCAGGACGAACCCGGTGAAACTAGTGAAAAAGTGGAAAAAATTAGAAAAAAATTGAAAAAATTATAAAAAATTCATTAAAAAACAGTCTGGGGGAGGTCTGGGTTACAAAAAAGCAGGAAAAACCAGACCTAACCCATAAAGAAGCAAGAAAAACCAGACCTAACCCAGGACGAACCCGGTGAAACTAGTAAAAAAGTGGAAAAAATTAGAAAAAAATTGAAATAATTATAAAAAATTCATTAAAAAAACAGTCTGGGGGAGGTCTGGGTTACAAAAAAGCAGGAAAAACGAGACCTAACCCATAAAAAACCAGGAAAAGCCAGACCTAACCCAGAACGAACCCGGTGAAACTAGTAAAAAAGTGGAAAAAATTAGAAAAAAATTGAGAAAATTATAAAAAAACATTAAAAAACAGTCTGCGTTAGGTCTGCATTTCAAAAAATACAAAAAAACCAGACCTAACCCAGGCCCACCCAGGCCGAACCCAGGCCGAACCCGGTAAAATAAGTAAAAAAGTAGAAAAAACATAAGAAAAGTATGAAAAATCATGAGAGAAGTATAAAAAAACATTAAAAAACAGTCTGGGTTAGGACTGGATTGAAAAAAAAGAAATAAAGACCTTATACGCACATTACCAACACCTTACCCGCACCTTACCGAGACCTTGCCCGCACCTTACCAAGATCTTACCCACACCTACGAAGACCTTACCCGCACCTTACCAAGACCTCAACCAGAACGAACCGAGTCCTAACCCAGAATGAACCCGCTGAAACAAGTAAAAAAGTGGAAAAATGTAGAAAAAAAATCAAGAAAAGTATAAAATAAACATAAAAAACATGAGAAAAGTATAAAAAAACTTTAAAAAACAGTCTGGGTTAGGTCTGCATTTAAAAAAATACAAAAAATCCAGACCTAACGCAGGCCTTTTTTTTTTTTTTTTTTAAATGACTAAAACCCCCACCTCTATGTGCCTCTACCAACCACCCCTCCCTGTCAACTGTGTCGGCGGAATTATTTGCATAGTCAACCTCACGCGACACGGTGAAACTTCGACAGGGCCTCAAAGGGATTGACACAATCCTGAGCTTAAAAGCTCCCACGCACAACTACTGCCTAAAACAGCAGAAGTATGTGTGTATCCTACATAAATATACATAGTATACATACCGCCACTATTAACAATTCGCCTATTTCAAAAGTTATTTTACACTAACAATCTTTTTCTTCTTTTTTCCGACGTTGATCCAGGTCTCTGACTCTGTCCCAGCCGTCTCATAAGTAGAAAGGGCTGTCCCTTTCTAGACCTAACGCAGGCCTAACCCAGGAAAAACCAGACCTAACCCAGTGAAACAGGTAAAAAAGTATAAAAAGTATAAAAAAAACTTCAGAAAAGTATTAAAAGTATAAAAAAAACATAAGAAAAGTATAAAAAAGCATAAAAAAACCTGAGAAAAGTATAAAATAAACATAAAAAACATGCGAAAAGTATAAAAAAAACATAAAAAAACATGAGAAAAGTATAAAAAAAACATAACACAATTGAGAAAATTATAAAAAAACATTAAAAAACAGTCTGGGTTAGGTCTGCATTTCAAAAAATACAAAAAAACCAGACCTAACCCATAAAAAAGCAGGAAAAACCAGACCTAACCCAAAACGAACCCGCTGAAACTAGTAAAAAAGTGGAAAAAATTAGAAAAAAATTGAAAAAATTATAAAAAATTCATTAAAAAACAGTCTGGGGGAGGTCTGGGTTACAAAAAAGCAGGAAAAACCAGACCTAACCCATAAAAAACCAGACCTAACCCAGGACGAACCCGGTGAAACTAGTGAAAAAGTGGAAAAAATTAGAAAAAAATTGAAAAAATTATAAAAAATTCATTAAAAAACAGTCTGGGGGAGGTCTGGGTTACAAAAAAGCAGGAAAAACCAGACCTAACCCATAAAGAAGCAAGAAAAACCAGACCTAACCCAGGACGAACCCGGTGAAACTAGTAAAAAAGTGGAAAAAATTAGAAAAAAATTGAAATAATTATAAAAAATTCATTAAAAAAACAGTCTGGGGGAGGTCTGGGTTACAAAAAAGCAGGAAAAACGAGACCTAACCCATAAAAAACCAGGAAAAGCCAGACCTAACCCAGAACGAACCCGGTGAAACTAGTAAAAAAGTGGAAAAAATTAGAAAAAAATTGAGAAAATTATAAAAAAACATTAAAAAACAGTCTGCGTTAGGTCTGCATTTCAAAAAATACAAAAAAACCAGACCTAACCCAGGCCCACCCAGGCCGAACCCAGGCCGAACCCGGTAAAATAAGTAAAAAAGTAGAAAAAACATAAGAAAAGTATGAAAAATCATGAGAGAAGTATAAAAAAACATTAAAAAACAGTCTGGGTTAGGACTGGATTGAAAAAAAAGAAATAAAGACCTTATACGCACATTACCAACACCTTACCCGCACCTTACCGAGACCTTGCCCGCACCTTACCAAGATCTTACCCACACCTACGAAGACCTTACCCGCACCTTACCAAGACCTCAACCAGAACGAACCGAGTCCTAACCCAGAATGAACCCGCTGAAACAAGTAAAAAAGTGGAAAAATGTAGAAAAAAAATCAAGAAAAGTATAAAATAAACATAAAAAACATGAGAAAAGTATAAAAAAACTTTAAAAAACAGTCTGGGTTAGGTCTGCATTTAAAAAAATACAAAAAATCCAGACCTAACGCAGGCCTTTTTTTTTTTTTTTTTAAATGACTAAAACCCCCACCTCTATGTGCCTCTACCAACCACCCCTCCCTGTCAACTGTGTCGGCGGAATTATTTGCATAGTCAACCTCACGCGACACGGTGAAACTTCGACAGGGCCTCAAAGGGATTGACACAATCCTGAGCTTAAAAGCTCCCACGCACAACTACTGCCTAAAACAGCAGAAGTATGTGTGTATCCTACATAAATATACATAGTATACATACCGCCACTATTAACAATTCGCCTATTTCAAAAGTTATTTTACACTAACAATCTTTTTCTTCTTTTTTCCGACGTTGATCCAGGTCTCTGACTCTGTCCCAGCCGTCTCATAAGTAGAAAGGGCTGTCCCTTTCTAGACCTAACGCAGGCCTAACCCAGGAAAAACCAGACCTAACCCAGTGAAACAGGTAAAAAAGTATAAAAAGTATAAAAAAAACTTCAGAAAAGTATTAAAAGTATAAAAAAAACATAAGAAAAGTATAAAAAAGCATAAAAAAACCTGAGAAAAGTATAAAATAAACATAAAAAACATGCGAAAAGTATAAAAAAAACATAAAAAAACATGAGAAAAGTATAAAAAAAACATAACACAATTGAGAAAATTATAAAAAAACATTAAAAAACAGTCTGGGTTAGGTCTGCATTTCAAAAAATACAAAAAAACCAGACCTAACCCATAAAAAAGCAGGAAAAACCAGACCTAACCCAAAACGAACCCGCTGAAACTAGTAAAAAAGTGGAAAAAATTAGAAAAAAATTGAAAAAATTATAAAAAATTCATTAAAAAACAGTCTGGGGGAGGTCTGGGTTACAAAAAAGCAGGAAAAACCAGACCTAACCCATAAAAAACCAGACCTAACCCAGGACGAACCCGGTGAAACTAGTGAAAAAGTGGAAAAAATTAGAAAAAAATTGAAAAAATTATAAAAAATTCATTAAAAAACAGTCTGGGGGAGGTCTGGGTTACAAAAAAGCAGGAAAAACCAGACCTAACCCATAAAGAAGCAAGAAAAACCAGACCTAACCCAGGACGAACCCGGTGAAACTAGTAAAAAAGTGGAAAAAATTAGAAAAAAATTGAAATAATTATAAAAAATTCATTAAAAAAACAGTCTGGGGGAGGTCTGGGTTACAAAAAAGCAGGAAAAACGAGACCTAACCCATAAAAAACCAGGAAAAGCCAGACCTAACCCAGAACGAACCCGGTGAAACTAGTAAAAAAGTGGAAAAAATTAGAAAAAAATTGAGAAAATTATAAAAAAACATTAAAAAACAGTCTGCGTTAGGTCTGCATTTCAAAAAATACAAAAAAACCAGACCTAACCCAGGCCCACCCAGGCCGAACCCAGGCCGAACCCGGTAAAATAAGTAAAAAAGTAGAAAAAACATAAGAAAAGTATGAAAAATCATGAGAGAAGTATAAAAAAACATTAAAAAACAGTCTGGGTTAGGACTGGATTGAAAAAAAAGAAATAAAGACCTTATACGCACATTACCAACACCTTACCCGCACCTTACCGAGACCTTGCCCGCACCTTACCAAGATCTTACCCACACCTACGAAGACCTTACCCGCACCTTACCAAGACCTCAACCAGAACGAACCGAGTCCTAACCCAGAATGAACCCGCTGAAACAAGTAAAAAAGTGGAAAAATGTAGAAAAAAAATCAAGAAAAGTATAAAATAAACATAAAAAACATGAGAAAAGTATAAAAAAACTTTAAAAAACAGTCTGGGTTAGGTCTGCATTTAAAAAAATACAAAAAATCCAGACCTAACGCAGGCCTTTTTTTTTTTTTTTTTTAAATGACTAAAACCCCCACCTCTATGTGCCTCTACCAACCACCCCTCCCTGTCAACTGTGTCGGCGGAATTATTTGCATAGTCAACCTCACGCGACACGGTGAAACTTCGACAGGGCCTCAAAGGGATTGACACAATCCTGAGCTTAAAAGCTCCCACGCACAACTACTGCCTAAAACAGCAGAAGTATGTGTGTATCCTACATAAATATACATAGTATACATACCGCCACTATTAACAATTCGCCTATTTTCAAAAGTTATTTTACACTAACAATCTTTTTCTTCTTTTTTCCGACGTTGATCCAGGTCTCTGACTCTGTCCCAGCCGTCTCATAAGTAGAAAGGGCTGTCCCTTTCTAGACCTAACGCAGGCCTAACCCAGGAAAAACCAGACCTAACCCAGTGAAACAGGTAAAAAAGTATAAAAAGTATAAAAAAAACTTCAGAAAAGTATTAAAAGTATAAAAAAAACATAAGAAAAGTATAAAAAAGCATAAAAAAACCTGAGAAAAGTATAAAATAAACATAAAAAACATGCGAAAAGTATAAAAAAAACATAAAAAACATGAGAAAAGTATAAAAAAAACATAACACAATTGAGAAAATTATAAAAAAACATTAAAAAACAGTCTGGGTTAGGTCTGCATTTCAAAAAATACAAAAAAACCAGACCTAACCCATAAAAAAGCAGGAAAAACCAGACCTAACCCAAAACGAACCCGCTGAAACTAGTAAAGAAGTGGAAAAAATTAGAAAAAAATTGAGAAAATTATAAAAAAAACATTAAAAAACAGTCTGGGTTAGGTCTGCATTTCAAAAAAGCAGGAAAAACCAGACCTAACCCATAAAAAACCAGACCTAACCCAGGACGAACCCGGTGAAACTAGTGAAAAAGTGGAAAAAATTAGAAAAAAATTGAAAAAATTATAAAAAATTCATTAAAAAACAGTCTGGGGGAGGTCTGGGTTACAAAAAAGCAGGAAAAACCAGACCTAACCCATAAAGAAGCAAGAAAAACCAGACCTAACCCAGGACGAACCCGGTGAAACTAGTGAAAAAGTGGAAAAAATTAGATAAAAAATTGAAATAATTATAAAAAATTCATTAAAAAAACAGTCTGGGGGAGGTCTGGGTTACAAAAAAGCAGGAAAAACGAGACCTAACCCATAAAAAACCAGGAAAAGCCAGACCTAACCCAGAACGAACCCGGTGAAACTAGTAAAAAAGTGGAAAAAATTAGAAAAAAATTGAGAAAATTATAAAAAAACATTAAAAAACAGTCTGCGTTAGGTCTGCATTTCAAAAAATACAAAAAAACCAGACCTAACCCAGGCCCACCCAGGCCGAACCCAGGCCGAACCCGGTAAAATAAGTAAAAAAGTAGAAAAAACATAAGAAAAGTATGAAAAATCATGAGAGAAGTATAAAAAAACATTAAAAAACAGTCTGGGTTAGGACTGGATTGAAAAAAAAGAAATAAAGACCTTATACGCACATTACCAACACCTTACCCGCACCTTACCGAGACCTTGCCCGCACCTTACCAAGATCTTACCCACACCTACGAAGACCTTACCCGCACCTTACCAAGACCTCAACCAGAACGAACCGAGTCCTAACCCAGAATGAACCCGCTGAAACAAGTAAAAAAGTGGAAAAATGTAGAAAAAAAATCAAGAAAAGTATAAAATAAACATAAAAAACATGAGAAAAGTATAAAAAAACTTTAAAAAACAGTCTGGGTTAGGTCTGCATTTAAAAAAATACAAAAAATCCAGACCTAACGCAGGCCTTTTTTTTTTTTTTTTTTAAATGACTAAAACCCCCACCTCTATGTGCCTCTACCAACCACCCCTCCCTGTCAACTGTGTCGGCGGAATTATTTGCATAGTCAACCTCACGCGACACGGTGAAACTTCGACAGGGCCTCAAAGGGATTGACACAATCCTGAGCTTAAAAGCTCCCACGCACAACTACTGCCTAAAACAGCAGAAGTATGTGTGTATCCTACATAAATATACATAGTATACATACCGCCACTATTAACAATTCGCCTATTTCAAAAGTTATTTTACACTAACAATCTTTTTCTTCTTTTTTCCGACGTTGATCCAGGTCTCTGACTCTGTCCCAGCCGTCTCATAAGTAGAAAGGGCTGTCCCTTTCTAGACCTAACGCAGGCCTAACCCAGGAAAAACCAGACCTAACCCAGTGAAACAGGTAAAAAAGTATAAAAAGTATAAAAAAAACTTCAGAAAAGTATTAAAAGTATAAAAAAAACATAAGAAAAGTATAAAAAAGCATAAAAAAACCTGAGAAAAGTATAAAATAAACATAAAAAACATGCGAAAAGTATAAAAAAAACATAAAAAAACATGAGAAAAGTATAAAAAAAACATAACACAATTGAGAAAATTATAAAAAAACATTAAAAAACAGTCTGGGTTAGGTCTGCATTTCAAAAAATACAAAAAAACCAGACCTAACCCATAAAAAAGCAGGAAAAACCAGACCTAACCCAAAACGAACCCGCTGAAACTAGTAAAGAAGTGGAAAAAATTAGAAAAAAATTGAGAAAATTATAAAAAAAACATTAAAAAACAGTCTGGGTTAGGTCTGCATTTCAAAAAAGCAGGAAAAACCAGACCTAACCCATAAAAAACCAGACCTAACCCAGGACGAACCCGTGAAACTAGTGAAAAAGTGGAAAAAATTAGAAAAAAATTGAAAAAATTATAAAAAATTCATTAAAAAACAGTCTGGGGGAGGTCTGGGTTACAAAAAAGCAGGAAAAACCAGACCTAACCCATAAAGAAGCAAGAAAAACCAGACCTAACCCAGGACGAACCCGGTGAAACTAGTGAAAAAGTGGAAAAAATTAGATAAAAAATTGAAATAATTATAAAAAATTCATTAAAAAAACAGTCTGGGGGAGGTCTGGGTTACAAAAAAGCAGGAAAAACGAGACCTAACCCATAAAAAACCAGGAAAAGCCAGACCTAACCCAGAACGAACCCGGTGAAACTAGTAAAAAAGTGGAAAAAATTAGAAAAAAATTGAGAAAATTATAAAAAAACATTAAAAAACAGTCTGCGTTAGGTCTGCATTTCAAAAAATACAAAAAAACCAGACCTAACCCATAAAAAAGCAGGAAAAACCAGACCTAACCCAAAACGAACCCGCTGAAACTAGTAAAAAAGTGGAAAAAATTAGAAAAAAATTGAAAAAATTATAAAAAATTCATTAAAAAACAGTCTGGGGGAGGTCTGGGTTACAAAAAAGCAGGAAAAACCAGACCTAACCCATAAAAAACCAGACCTAACCCAGGACGAACCCGGTGAAACTAGTGAAAAAGTGGAAAAAATTAGAAAAAAATTGAAAAAATTATAAAAAATTCATTAAAAAACAGTCTGGGGGAGGTCTGGGTTACAAAAAAGCAGGAAAAACCAGACCTAACCCATAAAGAAGCAAGAAAAACCAGACCTAACCCAGGACGAACCCGGTGAAACTAGTGAAAAAGTGGAAAAAATTAGATAAAAAATTGAAATAATTATAAAAAATTCATTAAAAAAACAGTCTGGGGGAGGTCTGGGTTACAAAAAAGCAGGAAAAACGAGACCTAACCCATAAAAAACCAGGATAAGCCAGACCTAACCCAGAACGAACCCGGTGAAACTAGTAAAAAAGTGGAAAAAATTAGAAAAAAATTGAGAAAATTATAAAAAAACATTAAAAAACAGTCTGCGTTAGGTCTGCATTTCAAAAAATACAAAAAAACCAGACCTAACCCAGGCCCACCCAGGCCGAACCCAGGCCGAACCCGGTAAAATAAGTAAAAAAGTAGAAAAAACATAAGAAAAGTATGAAAAATCATGAGAGAAGTATAAAAAAACATTAAAAAACAGTCTGGGTTAGGACTGGATTGAAAAAAAAGAAATAAAGACCTTATACGCACATTACCAACACCTTACCCGCACCTTACCGAGACCTTGCCCGCACCTTACCAAGATCTTACCCACACCTACGAAGACCTTACCCGCACCTTACCAAGACCTCAACCAGAACGAACCGAGTCCTAACCCAGAATGAACCCGCTGAAACAAGTAAAAAAGTGGAAAAATGTAGAAAAAAAATCAAGAAAAGTATAAAATAAACATAAAAAACATGAGAAAAGTATAAAAAAACTTTAAAAAACAGTCTGGGTTAGGTCTGCATTTAAAAAAATACAAAAAATCCAGACCTAACGCAGGCCTTTTTTTTTTTTTTTTTAAATGACTAAAACCCCCACCTCTATGTGCCTCTACCAACCACCCCTCCCTGTCAACTGTGTCGGCGGAATTATTTGCATAGTCAACCTCACGCGACACGGTGAAACTTCGACAGGGCCTCAAAGGGATTGACACAATCCTGAGCTTAAAAGCTCCCACGCACAACTACTGCCTAAAACAGCAGAAGTATGTGTGTATCCTACATAAATATACATAGTATACATACCGCCACTATTAACAATTCGCCTATTTCAAAAGTTATTTTACACTAACAATCTTTTTCTTCTTTTTTCCGACGTTGATCCAGGTCTCTGACTCTGTCCCAGCCGTCTCATAAGTAGAAAGGGCTGTCCCTTTCTAGACCTAACGCAGGCCTAACCCAGGAAAAACCAGACCTAACCCAGTGAAACAGGTAAAAAAGTATAAAAAGTATAAAAAAAACTTCAGAAAAGTATTAAAAGTATAAAAAAAACATAAGAAAAGTATAAAAAAGCATAAAAAAAACCTGAGAAAAGTATAAAATAAACATAAAAAACATGCGAAAAGTATAAAAAAAACATAAAAAAACATGAGAAAAGTATAAAAAAAACATAACACAATTGAGAAAAATATAAAAAAACATTAAAAAACAGTCTGGGTTAGGTCTGCATTTCAAAAAATACAAAAAAACCAGACCTAACCCATAAAAAAGCAGGAAAAACCAGACCTAACCCAAAACGAACCCGCTGAAACTAGTAAAAAAGTGGAAAAAATTAGAAAAAAATTGAAAAAATTATAAAAAATTCATTAAAAAACAGTCTGGGGGAGGTCTGGGTTACAAAAAAGCAGGAAAAACCAGACCTAACCCATAAAAAACCAGACCTAACCCAGGACGAACCCGGTGAAACTAGTGAAAAAGTGGAAAAAATTAGAAAAAAATTGAAAAAATTATAAAAAATTCATTAAAAAACAGTCTGGGGGAGGTCTGGGTTACAAAAAAGCAGGAAAAACCAGACCTAACCCATAAAAAACCAGACCTAACCCAGGACGAACCCGGTGAAACTAGTGAAAAAGTGGAAAAAATTAGAAAAAAATTGAAAAAATTATAAAAAATTCATTAAAAAACAGTCTGGGGGAGGTCTGGGTTACAAAAAAGCAGGAAAAACCAGACCTAACCCATAAAGAAGCAAGAAAAACCAGACCTAACCCAGGACGAACCCGGTGAAACTAGTGAAAAAGTGGAAAAAATTAGATAAAAAATTGAAATAATTATAAAAAATTCATTAAAAAAACAGTCTGGGGGAGGTCTGGGTTACAAAAAAGCAGGAAAAACGAGACCTAACCCATAAAAAACCAGGAAAAGCCAGACCTAACCCAGAACGAACCCGGTGAAACTAGTAAAAAAGTGGAAAAAATTAGAAAAAAATTGAGAAAATTATAAAAAAACATTAAAAAACAGTCTGCGTTAGGTCTGCATTTCAAAAAATACAAAAAAACCAGACCTAACCCAGGCCCACCCAGGCCGAACCCAGGCCGAACCCGGTAAAATAAGTAAAAAAGTAGAAAAAACATAAGAAAAGTATGAAAAATCATGAGAGAAGTATAAAAAAACATTAAAAAACCGTCTGGGTTAGGACTGGATTGAAAAAAAAGAAATAAAGACCTTATACGCACATTACCAACACCTTACCCGCACCTTACCGAGACCTTGCCCGCACCTTACCAAGATCTTACCCACACCTACGAAGACCTTACCCGCACCTTACCAAGACCTCAACCAGAACGAACCGAGTCCTAACCCAGAATGAACCCGCTGAAACAAGTAAAAAAGTGGAAAAATGTAGAAAAAAAATCAAGAAAAGTATAAAATAAACATAAAAAACATGAGAAAAGTATAAAAAAAACTTTAAAAAACAGTCTGGGTTAGGTCTGCATTTCAAAAAATACAAAAAATCCAGACCTAACGCAGGCCTTTTTTTTTTTTTTTTTTAAATGACTAAAACCCCCACCTCTATGTGCCTCTACCAACCACCCCTCCCTGTCAACTGTGTCGGCGGAATTATTTGCATAGTCAACCTCACGCGACACGGTGAAACTTCGACAGGGCCTCAAAGGGATTGACACAATCCTGAGCTTAAAAGCTCCCACGCACAACTACTGCCTAAAACAGCAGAAGTATGTGTGTATCCTACATAAATATACATAGTATACATACCGCCACTATTAACAATTCGCCTATTTCAAAAGTTATTTTACACTAACAATCTTTTTCTTCTTTTTTCCGACGTTGATCCAGGTCTCTGACTCTGTCCCAGCCGTCTCATAAGTAGAAAGGGCTGTCCCTTTCTAGACCTAACGCAGGCCTAACCCATAAAAAACCAGACCTAACCCAGGACGAACCCGGTGAAACTAGTGAAAAAGTGGAAAAAATTAGAAAAAAATTGAAAAAATTATAAAAAATTCATTAAAAAACAGTCTGGGGGAGGTCTGGGTTACAAAAAAGCAGGAAAAACCAGACCTAACCCATAAAGAAGCAAGAAAAACCAGACCTAACCCAGGACGAACCCGGTGAAACTAGTGAAAAAGTGGAAAAAATTAGATAAAAAATTGAAATAATTATAAAAAAATTCATTAAAAAAACAGTCTGGGGGAGGTCTGGGTTACAAAAAAGCAGGAAAAACGAGACCTAACCCATAAAAAACCAGGAAAAGCCAGACCTAACCCAGAACGAACCCGGTGAAACTAGTAAAAAAGTGGAAAAAATTAGAAAAAAATTGAGAAAATTATAAAAAAACATTAAAAAACAGTCTGCGTTAGGTCTGCATTTCAAAAAATACAAAAAAACCAGACCTAACCCAGGCCCACCCAGGCCGAACCCAGGCCGAACCCGGTAAAATAAGTAAAAAAGTAGAAAAAACATAAGAAAAGTATGAAAAATCATGAGAGAAGAATAAAAAAACATTAAAAAACAGTCTGGGTTAGGACTGGATTGAAAAAAAAGAAATAAAGACCTTATACGCACATTACCAACACCTTACCCGCACCTTACCGAGACCTTGCCCGCACCTTACCAAGATCTTACCCACACCTACGAAGACCTTACCCGCACCTTACCAAGACCTCAACCAGAACGAACCGAGTCCTAACCCAGAATGAACCCGCTGAAACAAGTAAAAAAGTGGAAAAATGTAGAAAAAAAATCAAGAAAAGTATAAAATAAACATAAAAAACATGAGAAAAGTATAAAAAAACTTTAAAAAACAGTCTGGGTTAGGTCTGCATTTAAAAAAATACAAAAAATCCAGACCTAACGCAGGCCTTTTTTTTTTTTTTTTTTAAATGACTAAAACCCCCACCTCTATGTGCCTCTACCAACCACCCCTCCCTGTCAACTGTGTCGGCGGAATTATTTGCATAGTCAACCTCACGCGACACGGTGAAACTTCGACAGGGCCTCAAAGGGATTGACACAATCCTGAGCTTAAAAGCTCCCACGCACAACTACTGCCTAAAACAGCAGAAGTATGTGTGTATCCTACATAAATATACATAGTATACATACCGCCACTATTAACAATTCGCCTATTTCAAAAGTTATTTTACACTAACAATCTTTTTCTTCTTTTTTCCGACGTTGATCCAGGTCTCTGACTCTGTCCCAGCCGTCTCATAAGTAGAAAGGGCTGTCCCTTTCTAGACCTAACGCAGGCCTAACCCAGGAAAAACCAGACCTAACCCAGTGAAACAGGTAAAAAAGTATAAAAAGTATAAAAAAAACTTCAGAAAAGTATTAAAAGTATAAAAAAAACATAAGAAAAGTATAAAAAAGCATAAAAAAACCTGAGAAAAGTATAAAATAAACATAAAAAACATGCGAAAAGTATAAAAAAAACATAAAAAAACATGAGAAAAGTATAAAAAAAACATAACACAATTGAGAAAATTATAAAAAAACATTAAAAAACAGTCTGGGTTAGGTCTGCATTTCAAAAAATACAAAAAAACCAGACCTAACCCATAAAAAAGCAGGAAAAACCAGACCTAACCCAAAACGAACCCGCTGAAACTAGTAAAAAAGTGGAAAAAATTAGAAAAAAATTGAAAAAATTATAAAAAATTCATTAAAAAACAGTCTGGGGGAGGTCTGGGTTACAAAAAAGCAGGAAAAACCAGACCTAACCCATAAAAAACCAGACCTAACCCAGGACGAACCCGGTGAAACTAGTGAAAAAGTGGAAAAAATTAGAAAAAAATTGAAAAAATTATAAAAAATTCATTAAAAAACAGTCTGGGGGAGGTCTGGGTTACAAAAAAGCAGGAAAAACCAGACCTAACCCATAAAGAAGCAAGAAAAACCAGACCCAACCCAGGACGAACCCGTTGAAACTAGTGAAAAAGTGGAAAAAATTAGATAAAAAATTGAAATAATTATAAAAAATTCATTAAAAAAACAGTCTGGGGGAGGTCTGGGTTACAAAAAAGCAGGAAAAACGAGACCTAACCCATAAAAAACCAGGAAAAGCCAGACCTAACCCAGAACGAACCCGGTGAAACTAGTAAAAAAGTGGAAAAAATTAGAAAAAAATTGAGAAAATTATAAAAAAACATTAAAAAACAGTCTGCGTTAGGTCTGCATTTCAAAAAATACAAAAAAACCAGACCTAACCCAGGCCCACCCAGGCCGAACCCAGGCCGAACCCGGTAAAATAAGTAAAAAAGTAGAAAAAACATAAGAAAAGTATGAAAAATCATGAGAGAAGAATAAAAAAACATTAAAAAACAGTCTGGGTTAGGACTGGATTGAAAAAAAAGAAATAAAGACCTTATACGCACATTACCAACACCTTACCCGCACCTTACCGAGACCTTGCCCGCACCTTACCAAGATCTTACCCACACCTACGAAGACCTTACCTGCACCTTACCAAGACCTCAACCAGAACGAACCGAGTCCTAACCCAGAATGAACCCGCTGAAACAAGTAAAAAAGTGGAAAAATGTAGAAAAAAAATCAAGAAAAGTATAAAATAAACATAAAAAACATGAGAAAAGTATAAAAAAACTTTAAAAAACAGTCTGGGTTAGGTCTGCATTTAAAAAATACAAAAAATCCAGACCTAACGCAGGCCTTTTTTTTTTTTTTTTTAAATGACTAAAACCCCCACCTCTATGTGCCTCTACCAACCACCCCTCCCTGTCAACTGTGTCGGCGGAATTATTTGCATAGTCAACCTCACGCGACACGGTGAAACTTCGACAGGGCCTCAAAGGGATTGACACAATCCTGAGCTTAAAAGCTCCCACGCACAACTACTGCCTAAAACAGCAGAAGTATGTGTGTATCCTACATAAATATACATAGTATACATACCGCCACTATTAACAATTCGCCTATTTCAAAAGTTATTTTACACTAACAATCTTTTTCTTCTTTTTTCCGACGTTGATCCAGGTCTCTGACTCTGTCCCAGCCGTCTCATAAGTAGAAAGGGCTGTCCCTTTCTAGACCTAACGCAGGCCTAACCCAGGAAAAACCAGACCTAACCCAGTGAAACAGGTAAAAAAGTATAAAAAGTATAAAAAAAACTTCAGAAAAGTATTAAAAGTATAAAAAAAACATAAGAAAAGTATAAAAAAGCATAAAAAAACCTGAGAAAAGTATAAAATAAACATAAAAAACATGCGAAAAGTATAAAAAAAACATAAAAAACATGAGAAAAGTATAAAAAACATAACACAATTGAGAAAATTATAAAAAAACATTAAAAAACAGTCTGGGTTAGGTCTGCATTTCAAAAAATACAAAAAAACCAGACCTAACCCATAAAAAAGCAGGAAAAACCAGACCTAACCCAAAACGAACCCGCTGAAACTAGTAAAAAAGTGGAAAAAATTAGAAAAAAATTGAAAAAATTATAAAAAATTCATTAAAAAACAGTCTGGGGGAGGTCTGGGTTACAAAAAAGCAGGAAAAACCAGACCTAACCCATAAAAAACCAGACCTAACCCAGGACGAACCCGGTGAAACTAGTGAAAAAGTGGAAAAAATTAGAAAAAAATTGAAAAAATTATAAAAAATTCATTAAAAAACAGTCTGGGGGAGGTCTGGGTTACAAAAAAGCAGGAAAAACCAGACCTAACCCATAAAGAAGCAAGAAAAACCAGACCTAACCCAGGACGAACCCGGTGAAACTAGTGAAAAAGTGGAAAAAATTAGATAAAAAATTGAAATAATTATAAAAAATTCATTAAAAAAACTGTCTGGGGGAGGTCTGGGTTACAAAAAAGCAGGAAAAACGAGACCTAACCCATAAAAAACCAGGAAAAGCCAGACCTAACCCAGAACGAACCCGGTGAAACTAGTAAAAAAGTGGAAAAAATTAGAAAAAAATTGAGAAAATTATAAAAAAACATTAAAAAACAGTCTGCGTTAGGTCTGCATTTCAAAAAATACAAAAAAACCAGACCTAACCCAGGCCCACCCAGGCCGAACCCAGGCCGAACCCGGTAAAATAAGTAAAAAAGTAGAAAAAACATAAGAAAAGTATGAAAAATCATGAGAGAAGTATAAAAAAACATTAAAAAACAGTCTGGGTTAGGACTGGATTGAAAAAAAAGAAATAAAGACCTTATACGCACATTACCAACACCTTACCCGCACCTTACCGAGACCTTGCCCGCACCTTACCAAGATCTTACCCACACCTACGAAGACCTTACCCGCACCTTACCAAGACCTCAACCAGAACGAACCGAGTCCTAACCCAGAATGAACCCGCTGAAACAAGTAAAAAAGTGGAAAAATGTAGAAAAAAAATCAAGAAAAGTATAAAATAAACATAAAAAACATGAGAAAAGTATAAAAAAACTTTAAAAAGCAGTCTGGGTTAGGTCTGCATTTAAAAAAATACAAAAAATCCAGACCTAACGCAGGCCTTTTTTTTTTTTTTTTTTAAATGACTAAACCCCCACCTCTATGTGCCTCTACCAACCACCCCTCCCTGTCAACTGTGTCGGCGGAATTATTTGCATAGTCAACCTCACGCGACACGGTGAAACTTCGACAGGGCCTCAAAGGGATTGACACAATCCTGAGCTTAAAAGCTCCCACGCACAACTACTGCCTAAAACAGCAGAAGTATGTGTGTATCCTACATAAATATACATAGTATACATACCGCCACTATTAACAATTCGCCTATTTCAAAAGTTATTTTACACTAACAATCTTTTTCTTCTTTTTTCCGACGTTGATCCAGGTCTCTGACTCTGTCCCAGCCGTCTCATAAGTAGAAAGGGCTGTCCCTTTCTAGACCTAACGCAGGCCTAACCCAGGAAAAACCAGACCTAACCCAGTGAAACAGGTAAAAAAGTATAAAAAGTATAAAAAAAACTTCAGAAAAGTATTAAAAGTATAAAAAAAACATAAGAAAAGTATAAAAAAGCATAAAAAAACCTGAGAAAAGTATAAAATAAACATAAAAAACATGCGAAAAGTATAAAAAAAACATAAAAAAACATGAGAAAAGTATAAAAAAAACATAACACAATTGAGAAAATTATAAAAAAACATTAAAAAACAGTCTGGGTTAGGTCTGCATTTCAAAAAATACAAAAAAACCAGACCTAACCCATAAAAAAGCAGGAAAAACCAGACCTAACCCAAAACGAACCCGCTGAAACTAGTAAAAAAGTGGAAAAAATTAGAAAAAAATTGAAAAAATTATAAAAAATTCATTAAAAAACAGTCTGGGGGAGGTCTGGGTTACAAAAAAGCAGGAAAAACCAGACCTAACCCATAAAAAACCAGACCTAACCCAGGACGAACCCGGTGAAACTAGTGAAAAAGTGGAAAAAATTAGAAAAAAATTGAAAAAATTATAAAAAATTCATTAAAAAACAGTCTGGGGGAGGTCTGGGTTACAAAAAAGCAGGAAAAACCAGACCTAACCCATAAAGAAGCAAGAAAAACCAGACCTAACCCAGGACGAACCCGGTGAAACTAGTGAAAAAGTGGAAAAAATTAGATAAAAAATTGAAATAATTATAAAAAATTCATTAAAAAAACAGTCTGGGGGAGGTCTGGGTTACAAAAAAGCAGGAAAAACGAGACCTAACCCATAAAAAACCAGGAAAAGCCAGACCTAACCCAGAACGAACCCGGTGAAACTAGTAAAAAAGTGGAAAAAATTAGAAAAAAATTGAGAAAATTATAAAAAAACATTAAAAAACAATCTGCGTTAGGTCTGCATTTCAAAAAATACAAAAAAACCAGACCTAACCCAGGCCCACCCAGGCCGAACCCAGGCCGAACCCGGTAAAATAAGTAAAAAAGTAGAAAAAACATAAGAAAAGTATGAAAAATCATGAGAGAAGTATAAAAAAACATTAAAAAACAGTCTGGGTTAGGACTGGATTGAAAAAAAAGAAATAAAGACCTTATACGCACATTACCAACACCTTACCCGCACCTTACCGAGACCTTGCCCGCACCTTACCAAGATCTTACCCACACCTACGAAGACCTTACCCGCACCTTACCAAGACCTCAACCAGAACGAACCGAGTCCTAACCCAGAATGAACCCGCTGAAACAAGTAAAAAAGTGGAAAAATGTAGAAAAAAAATCAAGAAAAGTATAAAATAAACATAAAAAACATGAGAAAAGTATAAAAAAACTTTAAAAAACAGTCTGGGTTAGGTCTGCATTTAAAAAAATACAAAAAATCCAGACCTAACGCAGGCCTTTTTTTTTTTTTTTTTTAAATGACTAAAACCCCCACCTCTATGTGCCTCTACCAACCACCCCTCCCTGTCAACTGTGTCGGCGGAATTATTTGCATAGTCAACCTCACGCGACACGGTGAAACTTCGACAGGGCCTCAAAGGGATTGACACAATCCTGAGCTTAAAAGCTCCCACGCACAACTACTGCCTAAAACAGCAGAAGTATGTGTGTATCCTACATAAATATACATAGTATACATACCGCCACTATTAACAATTCGCCTATTTCAAAAGTTATTTTACACTAACAATCTTTTTCTTCTTTTTTCCGACGTTGATCCAGGTCTCTGACTCTGTCCCAGCCGTCTCATAAGTAGAAAGGGCTGTCCCTTTCTAGACCTAACGCAGGCCTAACCCAGGAAAAACCAGACCTAACCCAGTGAAACAGGTAAAAAAGTATAAAAAGTATAAAAAAAACTTCAGAAAAGTATTAAAAGTATAAAAAAAACATAAGAAAAGTATAAAAAAGCATAAAAAAACCTGAGAAAAGTATAAAATAAACATAAAAAACATGCGAAAAGTATAAAAAAAACATAAAAAAACATGAGAAAAGTATAAAAAAAACATAACACAATTGAGAAAATTATAAAAAAACATTAAAAAACAGTCTGGGTTAGGTCTGCATTTCAAAAAATACAAAAAAACCAGACCTAACCCATAAAAAAGCAGGAAAAACCAGACCTAACCCAAAACGAACCCGCTGAAACTAGTAAAAAAGTGGAAAAAATTAGAAAAAAATTGAAAAAATTATAAAAAATTCATTAAAAAACAGTCTGGGGGAGGTCTGGGTTACAAAAAAGCAGGAAAAACCAGACCTAACCCTAAAAAACCAGACCTAACCCAGGACGAACCCGGTGAAACTAGTGAAAAAGTGGAAAAAATTAGAAAAAAATTGAAAAAATTAGAAAAAAATTGAAAAAATTATAAAAAATTCATTAAAAAACAGTCTGGGGGAGGTCTGGGTTACAAAAAAGCAGGAAAAACCAGACCTAACCCATAAAGAAGCAAGAAAAACCAGACCTAACCCAGGACGAACCCGGTGAAACTAGTGAAAAAGTGGAAAAAATTAGATAAAAAATTGAAATAATTATAAAAAATTCATTAAAAAAACAGTCTGGGGGAGGTCTGGGTTACAAAAAAGCAGGAAAAACGAGACCTAACCCATAAAAAACCAGGAAAAGCCAGACCTAACCCAGAACGAACCCGGTGAAACTAGTAAAAAAGTGGAAAAAATTAGAAAAAAATTGAGAAAATTATAAAAAAACATTAAAAAACAGTCTGCGTTAGGTCTGCATTTCAAAAAATACAAAAAAACCAGACCTAACCCAGGCCCACCCAGGCCGAACCCAGGCCGAACCCGGTAAAATAAGTAAAAAAGTAGAAAAAACATAAGAAAAGTATGAAAAATCATGAGAGAAGTATAAAAAAACATTAAAAAACAGTCTGGGTTAGGACTGGATTGAAAAAAAAGAAATAAAGACCTTATACGCACATTACCAACACCTTACCCGCACCTTACCGAGACCTTGCCCGCACCTTACCAAGATCTTACCCACACCTACGAAGACCTTACCCGCACCTTACCAAGACCTCAACCAGAACGAACCGAGTCCTAACCCAGAATGAACCCGCTGAAACAAGTAAAAAAGTGGAAAAATGTAGAAAAAAAAATCAAGAAAAGTATAAAATAAACATAAAAAACATGAGAAAAGTATAAAAAAACTTTAAAAAACAGTCTGGGTTAGGTCTGCATTTAAAAAAATACAAAAAATCCAGACCTAACGCAGGCCTTTTTTTTTTTTTTTTTTAAATGACTAAAACCCCCACCTCTATGTGCCTCTACCAACCACCCCTCCCTGTCAACTGTGTCGGCGGAATTATTTGCATAGTCAACCTCACGCGACACGGTGAAACTTCGACAGGGCCTCAAAGGGATTGACACAATCCTGAGCTTAAAAGCTCCCACGCACAACTACTGCCTAAAACAGCAGAAGTATGTGTGTATCCTACATAAATATACATAGTATACATACCGCCACTATTAACAATTCGCCTATTTCAAAAGTTATTTTACACTAACAATCTTTTTCTTCTTTTTTCCGACGTTGATCCAGGTCTCTGACTCTGTCCCAGCCGTCTCATAAGTAGAAAGGGCTGTCCCTTTCTAGACCTAACGCAGGCCTAACCCAGGAAAAACCAGACCTAACCCAGTGAAACAGGTAAAAAAGTATAAAAAGTATAAAAAAAACTTCAGAAAAGTATTAAAAGTATAAAAAAAAAATAAGAAAAGTATAAAAAAGCATAAAAAAACCTGAGAAAAGTATAAAATAAACATAAAAAACATGCGAAAAGTATAAAAAAAACATAAAAAAACATGAGAAAAGTATAAAAAAAACATAACACAATTGAGAAAATTATAAAAAAACATTAAAAAACAGTCTGGGTTAGGTCTGCATTTCAAAAAATACAAAAAAACCAGACCTAACCCATAAAAAAGCAGGAAAAACCAGACCTAACCCAAAACGAACCCGCTGAAACTAGTAAAAAAGTGGAAAAAATTAGAAAAAAATTGAAAAAATTATAAAAAATTCATTAAAAAACAGTCTGGGGGAGGTCTGGGTTACAAAAAAGCAGGAAAAACCAGACCTAACCCATAAAAAACCAGACCTAACCCAGGACGAACCCGGTGAAACTAGTGAAAAAGTGGAAAAAATTAGAAAAAAATTGAAAAAATTATAAAAAATTCATTAAAAAACAGTCTGGGGGAGGTCTGGGTTACAAAAAAGCAGGAAAAACCAGACCTAACCCATAAAGAAGCAAGAAAAACCAGACCTAACCCAGGACGAACCCGGTGAAACTAGTGAAAAAGTGGAAAAAATTAGATAAAAAATTGAAATAATTATAAAAAATTCATTAAAAAAACAGTCTGGGGGAGGTCTGGGTTACAAAAAAGCAGGAAAAACGAGACCTAACCCATAAAAAACCAGGAAAAGCCAGACCTAACCCAGAACGAACCCGGTGAAACTAGTAAAAAAGTGGAAAAAATTAGAAAAAAATTGAGAAAATTATAAAAAAACATTAAAAAACAATCTGCGTTAGGTCTGCATTTCAAAAAATACAAAAAAACCAGACCTAACCCAGGCCCACCCAGGCCGAACCCAGGCCGAACCCGGTAAAATAAGTAAAAAAGTAGAAAAAACATAAGAAAAGTATGAAAAATCATGAGAGAAGTATAAAAAAACATTAAAAAACAGTCTGGGTTAGGACTGGATTGAAAAAAAAGAAATAAAGACCTTATACGCACATTACCAACACCTTACCCGCACCTTACCGAGACCTTGCCCGCACCTTACCAAGATCTTACCCACACCTACGAAGACCTTACCCGCACCTTACCAAGACCTCAACCAGAACGAACCGAGTCCTAACCCAGAATGAACCCGCTGAAACAAGTAAAAAAGTGGAAAAATGTAGAAAAAAAATCAAGAAAAGTATAAAATAAACATAAAAAACATGAGAAAAGTATAAAAAAACTTTAAAAAACAGTCTGGGTTAGGTCTGCATTTAAAAAAATACAAAAAATCCAGACCTAACGCAGGCCTTTTTTTTTTTTTTTTTTAAATGACTAAAACCCCCACCTCTATGTGCCTCTACCAACCACCCCTCCCTGTCAACTGTGTCGGCGGAATTATTTGCATAGTCAACCTCACGCGACACGGTGAAACTTCGACAGGGCCTCAAAGGGATTGACACAATCCTGAGCTTAAAAGCTCCCACGCACAACTACTGCCTAAAACAGCAGAAGTATGTGTGTATCCTACATAAATATACATAGTATACATACCGCCACTATTAACAATTCGCCTATTTCAAAAGTTATTTTACACTAACAATCTTTTTCTTCTTTTTTCCGACGTTGATCCAGGTCTCTGACTCTGTCCCAGCCGTCTCATAAGTAGAAAGGGCTGTCCCTTTCTAGACCTAACGCAGGCCTAACCCAGGAAAAACCAGACCTAACCCAGTGAAACAGGTAAAAAAGTATAAAAAGTATAAAAAAAACTTCAGAAAAGTATTAAAAGTATAAAAAAAACATAAGAAAAGTATAAAAAAGCATAAAAAAACCTGAGAAAAGTATAAAATAAACATAAAAAACATGCGAAAAGTATAAAAAAAACATAAAAAAACATGAGAAAAGTATAAAAAAAACATAACACAATTGAGAAAATTATAAAAAAACATTAAAAAACAGTCTGGGTTAGGTCTGCATTTCAAAAAATACAAAAAAACCAGACCTAACCCATAAAAAAGCAGGAAAAACCAGACCTAACCCAAAACGAACCCGCTGAAACTAGTAAAAAAGTGGAAAAAATTAGAAAAAAATTGAAAAAATTATAAAAAATTCATTAAAAAACAGTCTGGGGGAGGTCTGGGTTACAAAAAAGCAGGAAAAACCAGACCTAACCCATAAAAAACCAGACCTAACCCAGGACGAACCCGGTGAAACTAGTGAAAAAGTGGAAAAAATTAGAAAAAAATTGAAAAAATTATAAAAAATTCATTAAAAAACAGTCTGGGGGAGGTCTGGGTTACAAAAAAGCAGGAAAAACCAGACCTAACCCATAAAGAAGCAAGAAAAACCAGACCTAACCCAGGACGAACCCGGTGAAACTAGTGAAAAAGTGGAAAAAATTAGATAAAAAATTGAAATAATTATAAAAAATTCATTAAAAAAACAGTCTGGGGGAGGTCTGGGTTACAAAAAAGCAGGAAAAACGAGACCTAACCCATAAAAAACCAGGAAAAGCCAGACCTAACCCAGAACGAACCCGGTGAAACTAGTAAAAAAGTGGAAAAAATTAGAAAAAAATTGAGAAAATTATAAAAAAACATTAAAAAACAATCTGCGTTAGGTCTGCATTTCAAAAAATACAAAAAAACCAGACCTAACCCAGGCCCACCCAGGCCGAACCCAGGCCGAACCCGGTAAAATAAGTAAAAAAGTAGAAAAAACATAAGAAAAGTATGAAAAATCATGAGAGAAGTATAAAAAAACATTAAAAAACAGTCTGGGTTAGGACTGGATTGAAAAAAAAGAAATAAAGACCTTATACGCACATTACCAACACCTTACCCGCACCTTACCGAGACCTTGCCCGCACCTTACCAAGATCTTACCCACACCTACGAAGACCTTACCCGCACCTTACCAAGACCTCAACCAGAACGAACCGAGTCCTAACCCAGAATGAACCCGCTGAAACAAGTAAAAAAGTGGAAAAATGTAGAAAAAAAATCAAGAAAAGTATAAAATAAACATAAAAAACATGAGAAAAGTATAAAAAAACTTTAAAAAACAGTCTGGGTTAGGTCTGCATTTAAAAAAATACAAAAAATCCAGACCTAACGCAGGCCTTTTTTTTTTTTTTTTTTAAATGACTAAAACCCCCACCTCTATGTGCCTCTACCAACCACCCCTCCCTGTCAACTGTGTCGGCGGAATTATTTGCATAGTCAACCTCACGCGACACGGTGAAACTTCGACAGGGCCTCAAAGGGATTGACACAATCCTGAGCTTAAAAGCTCCCACGCACAACTACTGCCTAAAACAGCAGAAGTATGTGTGTATCCTACATAAATATACATAGTATACATACCGCCACTATTAACAATTCGCCTATTTCAAAAGTTATTTTACACTAACAATCTTTTTCTTCTTTTTTCCGACGTTGATCCAGGTCTCTGACTCTGTCCCAGCCGTCTCATAAGTAGAAAGGGCTGTCCCTTTCTAGACCTAACGCAGGCCTAACCCAGGAAAAACCAGACCTAACCCAGTGAAACAGGTAAAAAAGTATAAAAAGTATAAAAAAAACTTCAGAAAAGTATTAAAAGTATAAAAAAAACATAAGAAAAGTATAAAAAAGCATAAAAAAACCTGAGAAAAGTATAAAATAAACATAAAAAACATGCGAAAAGTATAAAAAAAACATAAAAAAACATGAGAAAAGTATAAAAAAAACATAACACAATTGAGAAAATTATAAAAAAACATTAAAAAACAGTCTGGGTTAGGTCTGCATTTCAAAAAATACAAAAAAACCAGACCTAACCCATAAAAAAGCAGGAAAAACCAGACCTAACCCAAAACGAACCCGCTGAAACTAGTAAAAAAGTGGAAAAAATTAGAAAAAAATTGAAAAAATTATAAAAAATTCATTAAAAAACAGTCTGGGGGAGGTCTGGGTTACAAAAAAGCAGGAAAAACCAGACCTAACCCATAAAAAACCAGACCTAACCCAGGACGAACCCGGTGAAACTAGTGAAAAAGTGGAAAAAATTAGAAAAAAATTGAAAAAATTATAAAAAATTCATTAAAAAACAGTCTGGGGGAGGTCTGGGTTACAAAAAAGCAGGAAAAACCAGACCTAACCCATAAAGAAGCAAGAAAAACCAGACCTAACCCAGGACGAACCCGGTGAAACTAGTGAAAAAGTGGAAAAAATTAGATAAAAAATTGAAATAATTATAAAAAATTCATTAAAAAAACAGTCTGGGGGAGGTCTGGGTTACAAAAAAGCAGGAAAAACGAGACCTAACCCATAAAAAACCAGGAAAAGCCAGACCTAACCCAGAACGAACCCGGTGAAACTAGTAAAAAAGTGGAAAAAATTAGAAAAAAATTGAGAAAATTATAAAAAAACATTAAAAAACAGTCTGCGTTAGGTCTGCATTTCAAAAAATACAAAAAAACCAGACCTAACCCAGGCCCACCCAGGCCGAACCCAGGCCGAACCCGGTAAAATAAGTAAAAAAGTAGAAAAAACATAAGAAAAGTATGAAAAATCATGAGAGAAGTATAAAAAAACATTAAAAAACAGTCTGGGTTAGGACTGGATTGAAAAAAAAGAAATAAAGACCTTATACGCACATTACCAACACCTTACCCGCACCTTACCGAGACCTTGCCCGCACCTTACCAAGATCTTACCCACACCTACGAAGACCTTACCCGCACCTTACCAAGACCTCAACCAGAACGAACCGAGTCCTAACCCAGAATGAACCCGCTGAAACAAGTAAAAAAGTGGAAAAATGTAGAAAAAAAATCAAGAAAAGTATAAAATAAACATAAAAAACATGAGAAAAGTATAAAAAAACTTTAAAAAACAGTCTGGGTTAGGTCTGCATTTAAAAAAATACAAAAAATCCAGACCTAACGCAGGCCTTTTTTTTTTTTTTTTTAAATGACTAAAACCCCCACCTCTATGTGCCTCTACCAACCACCCCTCCCTGTCAACTGTGTCGGCGGAATTATTTGCATAGTCAACCTCACGCGACACGGTGAAACTTCGACAGGGCCTCAAAGGGATTGACACAATCCTGAGCTTAAAAGCTCCCACGCACAACTACTGCCTAAAACAGCAGAAGTATGTGTGTATCCTACATAAATATACATAGTATACATACCGCCACTATTAACAATTCGCCTATTTCAAAAGTTATTTTACACTAACAATCTTTTTCTTCTTTTTTCCGACGTTGATCCAGGTCTCTGACTCTGTCCCAGCCGTCTCATAAGTAGAAAGGGCTGTCCCTTTCTAGACCTAACGCAGGCCTAACCCAGGAAAAACCAGACCTAACCCAGTGAAACAGGTAAAAAAGTATAAAAAGTATAAAAAAAACTTCAGAAAAGTATTAAAAGTATAAAAAAAACATAAGAAAAGTATAAAAAAGCATAAAAAAACCTGAGAAAAGTATAAAATAAACATAAAAAACATGCGAAAAGTATAAAAAAAACATAAAAAAACATGAGAAAAGTATAAAAAAAACATAACACAATTGAGAAAATTATAAAAAAACATTAAAAAACAGTCTGGGTTAGGTCTGCATTTCAAAAAATACAAAAAAACCAGACCTAACCCATAAAAAAGCAGGAAAAACCAGACCTAACCCAAAACGAACCCGCTGAAACTAGTAAAGAAGTGGAAAAAATTAGAAAAAAATTGAGAAAATTATAAAAAAAACATTAAAAAACAGTCTGGGTTAGGTCTGCATTTCAAAAAAGCAGGAAAAACCAGACCTAACCCATAAAAAACCAGACCTAACCCAGGACGAACCCGGTGAAACTAGTGAAAAAGTGGAAAAAATTAGAAAAAAATTGAAAAAATTATAAAAAATTCATTAAAAAACAGTCTGGGGGAGGTCTGGGTTACAAAAAAGCAGGAAAAACCAGACCTAACCCATAAAGAAGCAAGAAAAACCAGACCTAACCCAGGACGAACCCGGTGAAACTAGTGAAAAAGTGGAAAAAATTAGATAAAAAATTGAAATAATTATAAAAAATTCATTAAAAAAACAGTCTGGGGGAGGTCTGGGTTACAAAAAAGCAGGAAAAACGAGACCTAACCCATAAAAAACCAGGAAAAGCCAGACCTAACCCAGAACGAACCCGGTGAAACTAGTAAAAAAGTGGAAAAAATTAGAAAAAAATTGAGAAAAAAAAAACATTAAAAAAACAGTCTGCGTTAGGTCTGCATTTCAAAAAATACAAAAAAACCAGACCTAACCCAGGCCCACCCAGGCCGAACCCAGGCCGAACCCGGTAAAATAAGTAAAAAAGTAGAAAAACATAAGAAAAGTATGAAAAATCATGAGAGAAGTATAAAAAAAACATTAAAAACAGTCTGGGTTAGGACTGGATTGAAAAAAAAGAAATAAAGACCTTATACGCACATTACCAACACCTTACCCGCACCTTACCGAGACCTTGCCCGCACCTTACCAAGATCTTACCCACACCTACGAAGACCTTACCCGCACCTTACCAAGACCTCAACCAGAACGAACCGAGTCCTAACCCAGAATGAACCCGCTGAAACAAGTAAAAAAGTGGAAAAATGTAGAAAAAAAATCAAGAAAAGTATAAAATAAACATAAAAAACATGAGAAAAGTATAAAAAAACTTTAAAAAACAGTCTGGGTTAGGTCTGCATTTAAAAAAATACAAAAAATCCAGACCTAACGCAGGCCTTTTTTTTTTTTTTTTTTAAATGACTAAAACCCCCACCTCTATGTGCCTCTACCAACCACCCCTCCCTGTCAACTGTGTCGGCGGAATTATTTGCATAGTCAACCTCACGCGACACGGTGAAACTTCGACAGGGCCTCAAAGGGATTGACACAATCCTGAGCTTAAAAGCTCCCACGCACAACTACTGCCTAAAACAGCAGAAGTATGTGTGTATCCTACATAAATATACATAGTATACATACCGCCACTATTAACAATTCGCCTATTTCAAAAGTTATTTTACACTAACAATCTTTTTCTTCTTTTTTTCCGACGTTGATCCAGGTCTCTGACTCTGTCCCAGCCGTCTCATAAGTAGAAAGGGCTGTCCCTTTCTAGACCTAACGCAGGCCTAACCCAGGAAAAACCAGACCTAACCCAGTGAAACAGGTAAAAAAAGTATAAAAAGTATAAAAAAAACGTCAGAAAAGTATTAAAAGTATAAAAAAAACATAAGAAAAGTATAAAAAAGCATAAAAAAACCTGAGAAAAGTATAAAATAAACATAAAAAACATGCGAAAAGTATAAAAAAACATAAAAAACATGAGAAAAGTATAAAAAAAACATAACACAATTGAGAAAATTATAAAAAACATTAAAAAACAGTCTGGGTTAGGTCTGCATTTCAAAAAATACAAAAAAACCAGACCTAACCCATAAAAAAGCAGGAAAAACCAGACCTAACCCAAAACGAACCCGCTGAAACTAGTAAAAAAGTGGAAAAAATTAGAAAAAAATTGAAAAAATTATAAAAAATTCATTAAAAAACAGTCTGGGGGAGGTCTGGGTTACAAAAAAGCAGGAAAAACCAGACCTAACCCATAAAAAACCAGACCTAACCCAGGACGAACACGGTGAAACTAGTGAAAAAGTGAAAAAATTAGAAAAAAATTGAAAAAATTATAAAAAATTCATTAAAAAACAGTCTGGGGGAGGTCTGGGTTACAAAAAAGCAGGAAAAACCAGACCTAACCCATAAAGAAGCAAGAAAAACCAGACCTAACCCAGGACGAACCCGGTGAAACTAGTGAAAAAGTGGAAAAAATTAGATAAAAAATTGAAATAATTATAAAAAATTCATTAAAAAAACAGTCTGGGGAGGTCTGGGTTACAAAAAAGCAGGAAAAACGAGACCTAACCCATAAAAAACCAGGAAAAGCCAGACCTAACCCAGAACGAACCCGGTGAAACTAGTAAAAAAGTGGAAAAATTAGAAAAAAATTGAGAAAATTATAAAAAAACATTAAAAAACAGTCTGCGTTAGGTCTGCATTTCAAAAATACAAAAAAACCAGACCTAACCCAGGCCCACCCAGGCCGAACCCAGGCCGAACCCGGTAAAATAAGTAAAAAAGTAGAAAAAAACTAAGAAAAGTATGAAAAATCATGAGAGAAGTATAAAAAAACATTAAAAAACAGTCTGGGTTAGGACTGGATTGAAAAAAAAGAAATAAAGACCTTATACGCACATTACCAACACCTTACCCGCACCTTACCGAGACCTTGCCCGCACCTTACCAAGATCTTACCCACACCTACGAAGACCTTACCCGCACCTTACCAAGACCTCAACCAGAACGAACCGAGTCCTAACCCAGAATGAACCCGCTGAAACAAGTAAAAAAGTGGAAAAATGTAGAAAAAAAATCAAGAAAAGTATAAAATAAACATAAAAACATGAGAAAAGTATAAAAAAACTTTAAAAAACAGTCTGGGTTAGGTCTGCATTAAAAAAATACAAAAAATCCAGACCCTAACGCAGGCCTTTTTTTTTTTTTTTTTAAATGACTAAAACCCCCACCTCTATGTGCCTCTACCAACCACCCCTCCTGTCAACTGTGTCGGCGGAATTATTTGCATAGTCAACCTCACGCGACACGGTGAAACTTCGACAGGGCCTCAAAGGGATTGACACAATCCTGAGCTTAAAAGCTCCCACGCACAACTACTGCCTAAAACAGCAGAAGTATGTGTGTATCCTACATAAATATACATAGTATACATACCGCCACTATTAACAATTCGCCTATTTCAAAAGTTATTTTACACTAACAATCTTTTTCTTCTTTTTTCCGACGTTGATCCAGGTCTCTGACTCTGTCCCAGCCGTCTCATAAGTAGAAAGGGCTGTCCCTTTCTAGACCTAACGCAGGCCTAACCCAGGAAAAACCAGACCTAACCCAGTGAAACAGGTAAAAAAGTATAAAAAGTATAAAAAAAACTTCAGAAAAGTATTAAAAGTATAAAAAAAACATAAGAAAAGTATAAAAAAGCATAAAAAAACCTGAGAAAAGTATAAAATAAACATAAAAAACATGCGAAAAGTATAAAAAAAACATAAAAAAACATGAGAAAAGTATAAAAAAAACATAACACAATTGAGAAAATTATAAAAAAACATTAAAAAACAGTCTGGGTTAGGTCTGCATTTCAAAAAATACAAAAAAACCAGACCTAACCCATAAAAAAGCAGGAAAAACCAGACCTAACCCAAAACGAACCCGCTGAAACTAGTAAAGAAGTGGAAAAAATTAGAAAAAAATTGAGAAAATTATAAAAAAAACATTAAAAAACAGTCTGGGTTAGGTCTGCATTTCAAAAAAGCAGGAAAAACCAGACCTAACCCATAAAAAACCAGACCTAACCCAGGACGAACCCGGTGAAACTAGTGAAAAAGTGGAAAAAATTAGAAAAAAATTGAAAAAATTATAAAAAATTCATTAAAAAACAGTCTGGGGGAGGTCTGGGTTACAAAAAAGCAGGAAAAACGAGACCTAACCCATAAAAAACCAGGAAAAGCCAGACCTAACCCAGAACGAACCCGGTGAAACTAGTAAAAAAGTGGAAAAAATTAGAAAAAAATTGAGAAAATTATAAAAAAACATTAAAAAACAGTCTGCGTTAGGTCTGCATTTCAAAAAATACAAAAAAACCAGACCTAACCCAGGCCCACCCAGGCCGAACCCAGGCCGAACCCGGTAAAATAAGTAAAAAAGTAGAAAAAACATAAGAAAAGTATGAAAAATCATGAGAGAAGTATAAAAAAACATTAAAAAACAGTCTGGGTTAGGACTGGATTGAAAAAAAAGAAATAAAGACCTTATACGCACATTACCAACACCTTACCCGCACCTTACCGAGACCTTGCCCGCACCTTACCAAGATCTTACCCACACCTACGAAGACCTTACCCGCACCTTACCAAGACCTCAACCAGAACGAACCGAGTCCTAACCCAGAATGAACCCGCTGAAACAAGTAAAAAAGTGGAAAAATGTAGAAAAAAAATCAAGAAAAGTATAAAATAAACATAAAAAACATGAGAAAAGTATAAAAAAACTTTAAAAAACAGTCTGGGTTAGGTCTGCATTTAAAAAAATACAAAAAATCCAGACCTAACGCAGGCCTTTTTTTTTTTTTTTTTAAATGACTAAAACCCCCACCTCTATGTGCCTCTACCAACCACCCCTCCCTGTCAACTGTGTCGGCGGAATTATTTGCATAGTCAACCTCACGCGACACGGTGAAACTTCGACAGGGCCTCAAAGGGATTGACACAATCCTGAGCTTAAAAGCTCCCACGCACAACTACTGCCTAAAACAGCAGAAGTATGTGTGTATCCTACATAAATATACATAGTATACATACCGCCACTATTAACAATTCGCCTATTTCAAAAGTTATTTTACACTAACAATCTTTTTCTTCTTTTTTCCGACGTTGATCCAGGTCTCTGACTCTGTCCCAGCCGTCTCATAAGTAGAAAGGGCTGTCCCTTTCTAGACCTAACGCAGGCCTAACCCAGGAAAAACCAGACCTAACCCAGTGAAACAGGTAAAAAAGTATAAAAAGTATAAAAAAAACTTCAGAAAAGTATTAAAAGTATAAAAAAAACATAAGAAAAGTATAAAAAAGCATAAAAAAACCTGAGAAAAGTATAAAATAAACATAAAAAACATGCGAAAAGTATAAAAAAAACATAAAAAAACATGAGAAAAGTATAAAAAAAACATAACACAATTGAGAAAATTATAAAAAAACATTAAAAAACAGTCTGGGTTAGGTCTGCATTTCAAAAAATACAAAAAAACCAGACCTAACCCATAAAAAAGCAGGAAAAACCAGACCTAACCCAAAACGAACCCGCTGAAACTAGTAAAAAAGTGGAAAAAATTAGAAAAAAATTGAAAAAATTATAAAAAATTCATTAAAAAACAGTCTGGGGGAGGTCTGGGTTACAAAAAAGCAGGAAAAACCAGACCTAACCCATAAAAAACCAGACCTAACCCAGGACGAACCCGGTGAAACTAGTGAAAAAGTGGAAAAAATTAGAAAAAAATTGAAAAAATTATAAAAAATTCATTAAAAAACAGTCTGGGGGAGGTCTGGGTTACAAAAAAGCAGGAAAAACCAGACCTAACCCATAAAGAAGCAAGAAAAACCAGACCTAACCCAGGACGAACCCGGTGAAACTAGTGAAAAAGTGGAAAAAATTAGATAAAAAATTGAAATAATTATAAAAAATTCATTAAAAAAACAGTCTGGGGGAGGTCTGGGTTACAAAAAAGCAGGAAAAACGAGACCTAACCCATAAAAAACCAGGAAAAGCCAGACCTAACCCAGAACGAACCCGGTGAAACTAGTAAAAAAGTGGAAAAAATTAGAAAAAAATTGAGAAAATTATAAAAAAACATTAAAAAACAGTCTGCGTTAGGTCTGCATTTCAAAAAATACAAAAAAACCAGACCTAACCCAGGCCCACCCAGGCCGAACCCAGGCCGAACCCGGTAAAATAAGTAAAAAAGTAGAAAAAACATAAGAAAAGTATGAAAAATCATGAGAGAAGTATAAAAAAACATTAAAAAACAGTCTGGGTTAGGACTGGATTGAAAAAAAAGAAATAAAGACCTTATACGCACATTACCAACACCTTACCCGCACCTTACCGAGACCTTGCCCGCACCTTACCAAGATCTTACCCACACCTACGAAGACCTTACCCGCACCTTACCAAGACCTCAACCAGAACGAACCGAGTCCTAACCCAGAATGAACCCGCTGAAACAAGTAAAAAAGTGGAAAAATGTAGAAAAAAAATCAAGAAAAGTATAAAATAAACATAAAAAACATGAGAAAAGTATAAAAAAAACTTTAAAAAACAGTCTGGGTTAGGTCTGCATTTAAAAAAATACAAAAAATCCAGACCTAACGCAGGCCTTTTTTTTTTTTTTTTTTAAATGACTAAAACCCCCACCTCTATGTGCCTCTACCAACCACCCCTCCCTGTCAACTGTGTCGGCGGAATTATTTGCATAGTCAACCTCACGCGACACGGTGAAACTTCGACAGGGCCTCAAAGGGATTGACACAATCCTGAGCTTAAAAGCTCCCACGCACAACTACTGCCTAAAACAGCAGAAGTATGTGTGTATCCTACATAAATATACATAGTATACATACCGCCACTATTAACAATTCGCCTATTTCAAAAGTTATTTTACACTAACAATCTTTTTCTTCTTTTTTCCGACGTTGATCCAGGTCTCTGACTCTGTCCCAGCCGTCTCATAAGTAGAAAGGGCTGTCCCTTTCTAGACCTAACGCAGGCCTAACCCAGGAAAAACCAGACCTAACCCAGTGAAACAGGTAAAAAAGTATAAAAAGTATAAAAAAAACTTCAGAAAAGTATTAAAAGTATAAAAAAAACATAAGAAAAGTATAAAAAAGCATAAAAAACCTGAGAAAAGTATAAAATAAACATAAAAAACATGCGAAAAGTATAAAAAAAACATAAAAAAACATGAGAAAAGTATAAAAAAAACATAACACAATTGAGAAAATTATAAAAAAACATTAAAAAACAGTCTGGGTTAGGTCTGCATTTCAAAAAATACAAAAAAACCAGACCTAACCCATAAAAAAGCAGGAAAAACCAGACCTAACCCAAAACGAACCCGCTGAAACTAGTAAAAAAGTGGAAAAAATTAGAAAAAAATTGAAAAAATTATAAAAAATTCATTAAAAAACAGTCTGGGGGAGGTCTGGGTTACAAAAAAGCAGGAAAAACCAGACCTAACCCATAAAAAACCAGACCTAATCCAGGACGAACCCGGTGAAACTAGTGAAAAAGTGGAAAAAATTAGAAAAAAATTGAAAAAATTATAAAAAATTCATTAAAAAACAGTCTGGGGGAGGTCTGGGTTACAAAAAAGCAGGAAAAACCAGACCTAACCCATAAAGAAGCAAGAAAAACCAGACCTAACCCAGGACGAACCCGGTGAAACTAGTGAAAAAGTGGAAAAAATTAGATAAAAAATTGAAATAATTATAAAAAATTCATTAAAAAAACAGTCTGGGGGAGGTCTGGGTTACAAAAAAGCAGGAAAAACGAGACCTAACCCATAAAAAACCAGGATAAGCCAGACCTAACCCAGAACGAACCCGGTGAAACTAGTAAAAAAGTGGAAAAAATTAGAAAAAAATTGAGAAAATTATAAAAAAACATTAAAAAACAGTCTGCGTTAGGTCTGCATTTCAAAAAATACAAAAAAACCAGACCTAACCCAGGCCCACCCAGGCCGAACCCAGGCCGAACCCGGTAAAATAAGTAAAAAAGTAGAAAAAACATAAGAAAAGTATGAAAAATCATGAGAGAAGTATAAAAAAACATTAAAAAACAGTCTGGGTTAGGACTGGATTGAAAAAAAAGAAATAAAGACCTTATACGCACATTACCAACACCTTACCCGCACCTTACCGAGACCTTGCCCGCACCTTACCAAGATCTTACCCACACCTACGAAGACCTTACCCGCACCTTACCAAGACCTCAACCAGAACGAACCGAGTCCTAACCCAGAATGAACCCGCTGAAACAAGTAAAAAAGTGGAAAAATGTAGAAAAAAAATCAAGAAAAGTATAAAATAAACATAAAAAACATGAGAAAAGTATAAAAAAACTTTAAAAAACAGTCTGGGTTAGGTCTGCATTTAAAAAAATACAAAAAATCCAGACCTAACGCAGGCCTTTTTTTTTTTTTTTTTTAAATGACTAAAACCCCCACCTCTATGTGCCTCTACCAACCACCCCTCCCTGTCAACTGTGTCGGCGGAATTATTTGCATAGTCAACCTCACGCGACACGGTGAAACTTCGACAGGGCCTCAAAGGGATTGACACAATCCTGAGCTTAAAAGCTCCCACGCACAACTACTGCCTAAAACAGCAGAAGTATGTGTGTATCCTACATAAATATACATAGTATAC
>NW_027485256.1:0-45490 GCF_050908995.1 Andrena cerasifolii | reverse complement strand
TTGAAAAACAAATATTGAAAAACTGATATTGAAAAACCGATATTGAAAAACCTATATCGAAAAACTGATATTGCAAAACCGATATTGAAACCGATGTTAGAACCGATATTGAAAAACCGATATTGAAAAACAAATATTGAAAAACTGATATCGAAAAACTGATATTGAGAAACTGATATTGCAAAACCTATATTGTTCTAAACCGATATTGAAAAACCGATATTGTAAAGCAAATATTGAAAAACTGATATCGAAAAACTGATATTGAAAAACCGATATTGAAAAACCGATATTGAAACCGATATTAGAACCGATATTCAAAAACCGATATTGGAGAACAAATATTGAAAAACTGATATCGAAAAACTGATATTGAAAAACCGATATTGAAAAACCGATATTGAATCCGATATTAGAACCGATATCCAAAAACCGATATTGGAGAACAAATATTGAAAAACTGATATTGAAAAACCGATATTGAAAAACCGATATTGAAAAACCGATATTGAAACCGATATTAGAACCGATATTGAAAAACCGATATTGAAAAACTGATATTGAAACCGATATTAGAACCGATATTGAAAAACCGATATTGAAAAACCTATATCGAAAAACTTATATCGAAAAACTGATATTGCAAAACCGATATTGAAACCGATATTAGAACCGATATTGAAAAACCGATATTGAAAAATCGATATTGAAAAACCGATATTGAATCCGATATTAGAACCGATATTCAAAAACCGATATTGGAGAACAAATATTGAAAAACTGATATTGAAAAAACCGATATTGAAAAACAAATATTGAAAAACCGATATTGAATCCGATATTAGAACCGATATTCAAAAACCGATATTGGAGAACAAATATTGAAAAACTGATATTGAAAAACCGATATTGAAAAACCGATATTGAAACCGATATTAGAATCGATATTGAAAAACCGATATTGAAAAACTGATATTGAAACCGATATTAGAACCGATATTGAAAAACCGATATTGAAAAACCTATATCGAAAAACTTATATCGAAAAACTGATATTGCAAAACCGATATTAGAACCGATATTGAAAAACCGATATTGAAAAATCGATTTTGAAAAACCGATATTGAATCCGATATTAGAACCGATATTCAAAAACCGATATTGGAGAACAAATATTGAAAAACTGATATTGAAAAAACCGATATTGAAAAACAAATATTGAAAAACTGATATCGAAAAACTGATATTGAAAAACCGATATTGAAAAACCGATATTGAATCCGATATTAGAACCGATATTCAAAAACCGATATTGGAGAACAAATATTGAAAAACTGATATTGAAAAACCGATATTGAAAAACCGATATTGAAACCGATATTAGAACCGATATTCAAAAACCGATATTGAAAACCAAATATTGAAAAACTGATATTGAAAAACCGATATTGAAAAACCGATACTGAAAAACCTATATCGAAAAACTGATATTGAAAAACCGATATTGAATCCGATATTAGAACGGATATTGAAAAACCGATATTGTAAACCAAATATTGAAAAACTGATATCGAAAAACTGATATTGAAAAACAGATATTGAAACCGATATTAGAACCGATATTGAAAAACCGATATTGAAAAACAAATATTGAAAAACTGATATTGAAAAACCGATATTGAAAAACCTATATCGAAAAACTGATATTGCAAAACCGATATTGAAACCGATGTTAGAACCGATATTGAAAAACCGATATTGAAAAACAAATATTGAAAAACTGATATCGAAAAACTGATATTGAGAAACTGATATTGCAAAACTGATATTGTTCTAAACCGATATTGAAAAACCGATATTGTAAAGCAAATATTGAAAAACTGATATCGAAATACTGATATTGAAAAACCGATATTGAAAAACCGATATTGAAACCGATATTAGAACCGATATTGAAAAACCGATATTGAAAAACAAATATTGAAAAACTGATATCGAAAAACTGATATTGAAAAACCGATATTGAAACCGATATTAGAACCGATATTGAAAAACCGATATTGAAAAACTGATATTGAAACCGATATTAGAACCGATATTGAAAAACCGATATTGAATCCGATATTAGAACCGATATTCAAAAACCGATATTGGAGAACAAATATTGAAAAACTGATATTGAAAAACCGATATTGAAAAACCGATATTGAAAAACCGATATTGAAAAACCGATATTGAAACCGATATTAGAACCGATATTGAAAAACCGATATTGAAAAACTGATATTGAAACCGATATTAGAACCGATATTGAAAAACCGATATTGCAAAACCTATATCGAAAAACTTATATCGAAAAACTGATATTGCAAAACCGATATTGAAACCGATATTAGAACCGATATTGAAAAATCGATATTGAAAAACCGATATTGAATCCGATATTAGAACCGATATTCAAAAACCGATATTGGAGAACAAATATTGAAAAACTGATATTGAAAACCGATATTGAAAAACCGATATTGAAAAACCGATATTGAAAAACCGATATTGAATCGGATATTAGAACCGATATTCAAAAACCGATATTGGAGAACAAATATTGAAAAACTGATATTGAAAAACCGATATTGTTCTAAACCGATATTGAAAAACCGATATTGTAAAGCAAATATTGAAAAACTGATATCGAAAAACTGATATTGAAAAACCGATATTGAAAAACCGATATTGAAAAACCGATATTGAAAAACCGATATTGAAAAACCGATATTGAATCGGATATTAGAACCGATATTCAAAAACCGATATTGGAGAACAAATATTGAAAAACTGATATTGAAAAACCGATATTGAAAAACAAATATTGAAAAACTGATATTGAAAAACCGATATTGAAAAACAAATATTGAAAAACTGATATTGAAAAACCGATATTGAAAAACCGATATTGTTCTAAACCGATATTGAAAAACCGATATTGTAAAGCAAATATTGAAAAACTGATATCGAAAAACTGATATTGAAAAACCGATATTGAAAAACCGATATTGAAAAACCGATATTGAAACCGATATTAGAACCGATATTGAAAAACCGATATTGAAAAACAAATATTGAAAAACTGATATCGAAAAACTGATATTGAAAAACCGATATTGAAAAACCGATATTGAATCCGATATTAGAACCGATATTCAAAAACCGATATTGGAGAACAAGTATTGAAAAACTGATATTGAAAAACCGATATTGAAAAACCGATATTGAAAAACCGATATTGAAAAACCGATATTGAAACCGATATTAGAACCGTTATTGAAAAACCGATATTGAAAAACTGATATTGAAACCGATATTAGAACCGATATTGAAAAACCGATATTGAAAAACCTATATCGAAAAACTTATATCGAAAAACTGATATTGCAAAACCGATATTGAAACCGATATTAGAACCGATATTCAAAAACCGATATTGAAAACAAATATTGAAAAACTGATATTGAAAAACCGATATTGAAACCAATATTAGAACCGATATTGAAAAACCGATATTGAAAAACAAATATTGAAAAACTGATATCGAAAAACTGATATTGAAAAACCGATATTGAAAAACCGATATTGAAAAACTGATATCGAAAAACTGATATTGAGAAACTGATATTGCAAAACCGATATTGAAAAACCGATATTGAAAAACCGATATTGAAAAACTTATATCGAAAAACTGATATTGCAAAACCGATATTGAAACCGATATTAGAACCGATATTGAAAAACAAATATTGAAAAACTGATATCGAAAAACTGATATTGAGAATCTGATATTGCAAAACAGATATTGTTCTAAACCGACATTGAAAAACCGATATTGTAAAGCAAATATTGAAAAACTGATATTGAAAAACCGATATTGAAAAACCGATATTGAATCCGATATTAGAACCGATATTCAAAAACCGATATTGGAGAACAAATATTGAAAAACTGATATTGAAAAACCGATATTGAAAAACAAATATTGAAAAACCGATATTGAAAAACCGATATTGAAAAACCGATATTGAAAAACTTATATCGAAAAACTGATATTGCAAAACCGATATTGAAACCGATGTTAGAACCGATATTGAAAAACCGATATTGAAAAACCGATATTGAAACCGATATTAGAACCGTTATTGAAAAACCGATATTGAAAAACTGATATTGAAACCGATATTAGAACCGATATTGAAAAACCGATATTGAAAAACCTATATCGAAAAACTTATATCGAAAAACTGATATTGCAAAACCGATATTGTTCTAAACCGATATTGAAAAACCGATATTGTAAAGCAAATATTGAAAAACTGATATCGAAAAACTGATATTGAAAAACCGATATTGAAAAACCGATATTGAAACCGATATTAGAACCGATATTGAAAAACCGATATTGAAAAACTGATATTGAAACCGATATTAAAACCGATATTGAAAAACCGATATTGTTCTAAACCGATATTGAAACCGATATTAGAACCGATATTGAAAAACAAATATTGAAAAACCGATATTGAAAAACCGATATTGAAAAACCGATATTGAAAAACTTATATCGAAAAACTGATATTGAAAAACCGATATTGAAAAACCGATATTGAAAAACCGATATTGAAACCGATATTGAAAAACCGATATTGAAAAACTGATATTGAAACCGATATTAGAACCGATATTGAAAAACTGATATTGAAAAACCGATATTGAAAAACCGATATTGAATCCGATATTCAAAAACCGATATTGGAGAACAAATATTGAAAAACTGATATTGAAAAACCGATATTGAATAACCGATATTGAAAAACCGATATTGAAACCGATATTAGAACCGATATTGAAAAACCGATATTGAAAAACTGATATTGAAACCGATATTAGAACCGATATTGAAAAACTGATATTGAAAAACCGATATTGAAAAACCGATATTGAATCCGATATTAGAACCGATATTCAAAAACCGATATTGGAGAACAAATATTGAAAAACTGATATTGAAAAACCGATATTGAAAAACTTATATCGAAAAACTGATATTGCAAAACCGATATTGAAACCGATATTAGAACCGATATTGAAAAACAAATATTGAAAAACTGATATCGAAAAACTGATATTGAGAAACTGATATTGCAAAACAGATATTGTTCTAAACCGACATTGAAAAACCGATATTGTAAAGCAAATATTGAAAAACTGATATTGAAAAACCGATATTGAAAAACCGATATTGAATCCGATATTAGAACCGATATTCAAAAACCGATATTGTAGAACAAATATTGAAAAACTGATATTGAAAAACCGATATTGAAAAACAAATATTGAAAAACCGATATTGAAAAACCGATATTGAAAAACCGATATTGAAAAACTTATATCGAAAAACTGATATTGCAAAACCGATATTGAAACCGATGTTAGAACCGATATTGAAAAACCGATATTGAAAAACTGATATAGAAAAACTGATATTGAGAAACTGATATTGCAAAACAGATATTGTTCTAAACCGACATTGAAAAACCGATATTGTAAAGCAAATATTGAAAAACTGATATTGAAAAACCGATATTGAAAAACCGATATTGAATCCGATATTAGAACCGATATTGGAGAACAAATATTGAAAAACTGATATTGAAAAACCGATATTGAAAAACAAATATTGAAAAACCGATATTGAAAAACCGATATTGAAAAACCGATATTGAAAAACTTATATCGAAAAACTGATATTGAAAAACCGATATTGAAAAACCGATATTGAAAAACCGATATTGAAACCGATATTAGAACCGATATTGAAAAACCGATATTGAAAAACAAATATTGAAAAACTGATATCGAAAAACTGATATTGAAATACCGATATTGAAAAACCGATATTGAATCCGATATTAGAACCGATATTCAAAAACCGATATTGGAGAACAAATATTGAAAAACTGATATTGAAAAACCGATATTGAAAAACTGATATCGAAAAACCGATATTGAAAAACCGATATTGAATCCGATATTAGAACCGATATTGAAAAACCGATATTGTAAAGCAAATATTGAAAAACTGATATCGAAAAACTGATATTGAAAAACCGATATTGAAAAACCGATATTGGAGAACAAATATTGAAAAACTGATATTGCAAAACCGATATTGAATCCGATATTAGAACCGATATTGAAAAACCGATATTGAAACCGATATTAGAACCGATATTCAAAAACAGATATTGAAAACAAATATTGAAAAACTGATATTGAAAAACCGATATTGAAAAACCGATATTGAAACCGATATTAGAACCGATATTGAAAAACCGATATTGAAAAACAAATATTGAAAAACTGATATCGAAAAACTGATATTGAAAAACCGATATTGAAAAACCGATATTGAAAAACTGATATCGAAAAACTGATATTGAGAAACTGATATTGCAAAACCGATATTGAAAAACCGATATTGAAAAACCGATATTGAAAAACTTATATCGAAAAACTGATATTGCAAAACCGATATTGAAACCGATATTAGAACCGATATTGAAAAACAAATATTGAAAAACTGATATCGAAAAACTGATATTGAGAAACTGATATTGCAAAACCGATATTGTTCTAAACCGATATTGAAAAACCGATATTGTAAAGCAAATATTGAAAAACTGATATCGAAAAACTGATATTGAAAAACCGATATTGAAAAACCGATATTGAAAAACCGATATTGAAACCGATATTAGAACCGATATTGAAAAACAAATATTGAAAAACTGATATCGAAAAACTGATATTGAGAAACTGATATTGCAAAACAGATATTGTTCTAAACCGACATTGAAAAACCGATATTGTAAAGCAAATATTGAAAAACTGATATTGAAAAACCGATATTGAAAAACAGATATTGAATCCGATATTAGAACCGATATTCAAAAACCGATATTGGAGAACAAATATTGAAAAACTGATATTGAAAAACCGATATTGAAAAACAAATATTGAAAAACCGATATTGAAAAACTGATATCGAAAAACTGATATTGAAAAACCGATATTGAAAAACCGATATTGAATCCGATATTAGAACCGATATTCAAAAACCGATATTGGAGAACAAGTATTGAAAAACTGATATTGAAAAACCGATATTGAAAAACCGATATTGAAAAACCGATATTGAAACCGATATTAGAACCGATATTGAAAAACCGATATTGAAAAACTGATATTGAAACCGATATTAGAACCGATATTGAAAAACCGATATTGAAAAACCTATATCGAAAAACTTATATCGAAAAACTGATATTGCAAAACCGATATTGAAACCGATATTAGAACCGATATTGAAAAACCGATATTGAAAAATCGATATTGAAAAATCGATATTGAATCCGATATTAGAACCGATATTCAAAAACCGATATTGGAGAACAAATATTGAAAAACTGATATTGAAAAACCGATATTGAAAAACAAATATTGAAAAACCGATATTGAAAAACCGATATTGAAAAACTTATATCGAAAAACTGATATTGCAAAACCGATATTGAAACCGATATTAGAACCGATATTGAAAAACCGATATTGAAATACAAATATTGAAAAACTGATATCGAAAAACTGATATTGAGAAACTGATATTGCAAAACCGATATTGTTCTAAACCCATATAGAAAAACCGATATTGTAAAGCAAATATTGAAAAACTGATATCGAAAAACTGATATTGAAAAACCGATATTGAAAAACCGATATTGGAGAACAAATATTGAAAAACTGATATTGAAAAACCGATATTGAAAAACCGATATTGAAAAACCGATATTGAAACCGATATTAGAACCGATATTCAAAAACCGATATTGAACACCAAATATTGAAAAACTGATATTGAAAAACCGATATTGAAAAACCGATACTGAAAAACCGATATTGAAAAACCTATATCGAAAAACTGATATTGAAAAACCGATATTGAAACCGATATTAGAACCGATATTGAAAAACCGATATTGAAAAACAAATATTGAAAAACCGATATTGAATCCGATATTAGTACCGATATTCAAAAACCGATATTGGAGAACAAATATTGAAAAACTGATATTGAAAAACCGATATTGAAAAACCTATATCGAAAAACTGATATTGCAAAACCGATATTGAATCCGATATTAGAACCGATATTGAAAAACCGATATTGAAACCGATATTAGAACCGATATTCAAAAACCGATATTGAAAACAAATATTGAAAAACTGATATTGAAAAACCGATATTGAAAAACCGATATTGAAAAACCTATATCGAAAAACTGATATTGAAAAACCGATATTGAAACCGATATTAGAACCGATATTGAAAAACCGATATTGAAAAACAAATATTGAAAAACTGATATCGAAAAACTGATATTGAAAAACCGATATTGCAAAACCGATATTAGAACCGATATTGAAAAACCGATATTGAAAAACTTATATCGAAAAACTGATATTGCAAAACCGATATTGAAACCGATATTAGAACCGATATTGATAAACAAATATTGAAAAACTGATATCGAAAAACTGATATTGAGAAACTGATATTGCAAAACCGATATTGTTCTAAACCGATATTGAAAAACCGATATTGTAAAGCAAATATTGAAAAACTGATATTGAAAAACCGATATTGAAAAACAAATATTGAAAAACCGATATTGAAAAACCGATATTGAAAAACCGATATTGAAAAACTTATATCGAAAAACTGATATTGCAAAACCGATATTGAAACCGATGTTAGAACCGATATTGAAAAACCGATATTGAAAAACAAATATTGAAAAACTGATATCGAAAAACTGATATTGAGAAACTGATATTGCAAAACCGATATTGTTCTAAACCGATATTGAAAAACCGATATTGTAAAGCAAATATTGAAAAACTGATATCGAAAAACTGATATTGAAAAACTGATATTGAAAAACCGATATTGAAAAACCGATATTGAATCCGATATTAGAACCGATATTCAAAAACCGATATTGGAGAACAAATATTGAAAAACTGATATTGAAAAACCGATATTGAAAAACTTATATCGAAAAACTGATATTGCAAAACCGATATTGAAACCGATATTAGAACCGATATTGAAAAACAAATATTGAAAAACTGATATCGAAAAACTGATATTGAGAAACTGATATTGCAAAACAGATATTGTTCTAAACCGACATTGAAAAACCGATATTGTAAAGCAAATATTGAAAAACTGATATTGAAAAACCGATATTGAAAAACCGATATTGAATCCGATATTAGAACCGATATTCAAAAACCGATATTGTAGAACAAATATTGAAAAACTGATATTGAAAAACCGATATTGAAAAACAAATATTGAAAAACCGATATTGAAAAACCGATATTGAAAAACCGATATTGAAAAACTTATATCGAAAAACTGATATTGCAAAACCGATATTGAAACCGATGTTAGAACCGATATTGAAAAACCGATATTGAAAAACTGATATAGAAAAACTGATATTGAGAAACTGATATTGCAAAACAGATATTGTTCTAAACCGACATTGAAAAACCGATATTGTAAAGCAAATATTGAAAAACTGATATTGAAAAACCGATATTGAAAAACCGATATTGAATCCGATATTAGAACCGATATTGGAGAACAAATATTGAAAAACTGATATTGAAAAACCGATATTGAAAAACAAATATTGAAAAACCGATATTGAAAAACCGATATTGAAAAACCGATATTGAAAAACTTATATCGAAAAACTGATATTGAAAAACCGATATTGAAAAACCGATATTGAAAAACCGATATTGAAACCGATATTAGAACCGATATTGAAAAACCGATATTGAAAAACAAATATTGAAAAACTGATATCGAAAAACTGATATTGAAATACCGATATTGAAAAACCGATATTGAATCCGATATTAGAACCGATATTCAAAAACCGATATTGGAGAACAAATATTGAAAAACTGATATTGAAAAACCGATATTGAAAAACTGATATCGAAAAACCGATATTGAAAAACCGATATTGAATCCGATATTAGAACCGATATTGAAAAACCGATATTGTAAAGCAAATATTGAAAAACTGATATCGAAAAACTGATATTGAAAAACCGATATTGAAAAACCGATATTGGAGAACAAATATTGAAAAACTGATATTGCAAAACCGATATTGAATCCGATATTAGAACCGATATTGAAAAACCGATATTGAAACCGATATTAGAACCGATATTCAAAAACAGATATTGAAAACAAATATTGAAAAACTGATATTGAAAAACCGATATTGAAAAACCGATATTGAAACCGATATTAGAACCGATATTGAAAAACCGATATTGAAAAACAAATATTGAAAAACTGATATCGAAAAACTGATATTGAAAAACCGATATTGAAAAACCGATATTGAAAAACTGATATCGAAAAACTGATATTGAGAAACTGATATTGCAAAACCGATATTGAAAAACCGATATTGAAAAACCGATATTGAAAAACTTATATCGAAAAACTGATATTGCAAAACCGATATTGAAACCGATATTAGAACCGATATTGAAAAACAAATATTGAAAAACTGATATCGAAAAACTGATATTGAGAAACTGATATTGCAAAACCGATATTGTTCTAAACCGATATTGAAAAACCGATATTGTAAAGCAAATATTGAAAAACTGATATCGAAAAACTGATATTGAAAAACCGATATTGAAAAACCGATATTGAAAAACCGATATTGAAACCGATATTAGAACCGATATTGAAAAACAAATATTGAAAAACTGATATCGAAAAACTGATATTGAGAAACTGATATTGCAAAACAGATATTGTTCTAAACCGACATTGAAAAACCGATATTGTAAAGCAAATATTGAAAAACTGATATTGAAAAACCGATATTGAAAAACAGATATTGAATCCGATATTAGAACCGATATTCAAAAACCGATATTGGAGAACAAATATTGAAAAACTGATATTGAAAAACCGATATTGAAAAACAAATATTGAAAAACCGATATTGAAAAACTGATATCGAAAAACTGATATTGAAAAACCGATATTGAAAAACCGATATTGAATCCGATATTAGAACCGATATTCAAAAACCGATATTGGAGAACAAGTATTGAAAAACTGATATTGAAAAACCGATATTGAAAAACCGATATTGAAAAACCGATATTGAAACCGATATTAGAACCGATATTGAAAAACCGATATTGAAAAACTGATATTGAAACCGATATTAGAACCGATATTGAAAAACCGATATTGAAAAACCTATATCGAAAAACTTATATCGAAAAACTGATATTGCAAAACCGATATTGAAACCGATATTAGAACCGATATTGAAAAACCGATATTGAAAAATCGATATTGAAAAATCGATATTGAATCCGATATTAGAACCGATATTCAAAAACCGATATTGGAGAACAAATATTGAAAAACTGATATTGAAAAACCGATATTGAAAAACAAATATTGAAAAACCGATATTGAAAAACCGATATTGAAAAACTTATATCGAAAAACTGATATTGCAAAACCGATATTGAAACCGATATTAGAACCGATATTGAAAAACCGATATTGAAATACAAATATTGAAAAACTGATATCGAAAAACTGATATTGAGAAACTGATATTGCAAAACCGATATTGTTCTAAACCCATATAGAAAAACCGATATTGTAAAGCAAATATTGAAAAACTGATATCGAAAAACTGATATTGAAAAACCGATATTGAAAAACCGATATTGGAGAACAAATATTGAAAAACTGATATTGAAAAACCGATATTGAAAAACCGATATTGAAAAACCGATATTGAAACCGATATTAGAACCGATATTCAAAAACCGATATTGAACACCAAATATTGAAAAACTGATATTGAAAAACCGATATTGAAAAACCGATACTGAAAAACCGATATTGAAAAACCTATATCGAAAAACTGATATTGAAAAACCGATATTGAAACCGATATTAGAACCGATATTGAAAAACCGATATTGAAAAACAAATATTGAAAAACCGATATTGAATCCGATATTAGTACCGATATTCAAAAACCGATATTGGAGAACAAATATTGAAAAACTGATATTGAAAAACCGATATTGAAAAACCTATATCGAAAAACTGATATTGCAAAACCGATATTGAATCCGATATTAGAACCGATATTGAAAAACCGATATTGAAACCGATATTAGAACCGATATTCAAAAACCGATATTGAAAACAAATATTGAAAAACTGATATTGAAAAACCGATATTGAAAAACCGATATTGAAAAACCTATATCGAAAAACTGATATTGAAAAACCGATATTGAAACCGATATTAGAACCGATATTGAAAAACCGATATTGAAAAACAAATATTGAAAAACTGATATCGAAAAACTGATATTGAAAAACCGATATTGCAAAACCGATATTAGAACCGATATTGAAAAACCGATATTGAAAAACTTATATCGAAAAACTGATATTGCAAAACCGATATTGAAACCGATATTAGAACCGATATTGATAAACAAATATTGAAAAACTGATATCGAAAAACTGATATTGAGAAACTGATATTGCAAAACCGATATTGTTCTAAACCGATATTGAAAAACCGATATTGTAAAGCAAATATTGAAAAACTGATATTGAAAAACCGATATTGAAAAACAAATATTGAAAAACCGATATTGAAAAACCGATATTGAAAAACCGATATTGAAAAACTTATATCGAAAAACTGATATTGCAAAACCGATATTGAAACCGATGTTAGAACCGATATTGAAAAACCGATATTGAAAAACAAATATTGAAAAACTGATATCGAAAAACTGATATTGAGAAACTGATATTGCAAAACCGATATTGTTCTAAACCGATATTGAAAAACCGATATTGTAAAGCAAATATTGAAAAACTGATATCGAAAAACTGATATTGAAAAACCGATATTGAAAAACCGATATTGAAAAACCGATATTGAAACCGATATTAGAACCGATATTGAAAAACCGATATTGAAAAACAAATATTGAAAAACTGATATCGAAAAACTGATATTGAAAAACCGATATTGAAAAACCGATATTGAATCCGATATTAGAACCGATATTCAAAAACCGATATTGGAGAACAAATATTGAAAAACTGATATTGAAAAACCGATATTGAAAAACCGATATTGAAAAACCGATATTGAAACCGATATTAGAACCGATATTGAAAAACCGATATTGAAAAACTGATATTGAAACCGATATTAGAACCGATATTGAAAAACCGATATTGAAAAACCTATATCGAAAAACTTATATCGAAAAACTGATATTGCAAAACCGATATTGAAACCGATATTAGAACCGATATTGAAAAACCGATATTGAAAAATCGATATTGAAAAACCGATATTGAATCCGATATTAGAACCGATATTCAAAAACCGATATTGGAGAACAAATATTGAAAAACTGATATTGAAAAACCGATATTGAAAAACCGATATTGAATCCGATATTAGAACCGATATTCAAAAACCGATATTGGAGAACAAATATTGAAAAACTGATATTGAAAAACCGATATTGAAAAACCGATATTGAAAAACCGATATTGAAACCGATATTAGAACCGATATTGAAAAACCGATATTGAAAAACTGATATTGAAACCGATATTAGAACCGATATTGAAAAACCGATATTGAAAAACCTATATCGAAAAACTTATATCGAAAAACTGATATTGCAAAACCGATATTGAAACCGATATTAGAACCGATATTGAAAAACCGATATTGAAAAATCGATATTGAATAACCGATATTGAATCCGATATTAGAACCGATATTCAAAAACCGATATTGGAGAACAAATATTGAAAAACTGATATTGAAAAAACCGATATTGAAAAACAAATATTGAAAAACCGATATTGAAAACCCGATATTGAAAAACTTATATCGAAAAACTGATATTGCAAAACCGATATTGAAACCGATATTAGAACCGATATTGAAAAACCGATATTGAAAAACAAATATTGAAAAACTGATATCGAAAAACTGATATTGAGAAACTGATATTGCAAAACCGATATTGTTCTAAACCCATATTGAAAAACCGATATTGTAAAGCAAATATTGAAAAACTGATATCGAAAAACTGATATTGAAAAACCGATATTGAAAAACCGATATTGGAGAACAAATATTGAAAAACTGATATTGAAAAACCGATATTGAAAAACCGATATTGAAAAACCGATATTGAAAAACCGATATTGAAACCGATATTAGAACCGACATTCAAAAACCGATATTGAAAACCAAATATTGAAAAACTGATATTGAAAAACCGATATTGAAAAACCGATACTGAAAAACCTATATCGAAAAACTGATATTGAAAAACCGATATTGAAACCGATATTAGAACCGATATTGAAAAACCGATATTGAAAAACAAATATTGAAAAACCGATATTGAATCCGATATTAGAACCGATATTCAAAAACCGATATTGGAGAACAAATATTGAAAAACTGATATTGAAAAACCGATATTGAAAAACCTATATCGAAAAACTGATATTGCAAAACCGATATTGAATCCGATATTAGAACCGATATTGAAAAACAAATATTGAAAAACTGATATCGAAAAACTGATATTGAGAAACTGATATTGCAAAACCGATATTGTTCTAAACCGACATTGAAAAACCGATATTGTAAAGCAAAAATTGAAAAACTGATATTGAAAAACCGATATTGAAAAACCTATATCGAAAAACTGATATTGAAAAACCGATATTGAAACCGATATTAGAACCGATATTGAAAAACCGATATTGAAAAGCAAATATTGAAAAACTGATATCGAAAAACTGATATTGAAAAACCGATATTGCAAAACCGATATTAGAACCGATATTGAAATACCGATATTGAAAAACCTATATCGAAAAACTGATATTGCAAAACCGATATTGAAACCGATATTAGAACCGATATTCAAAAACCGATATTGAAAACAAATATTGAAAAACTGATATCGAAAAACTGATATTGAAAAACCGATATTGCAAAACCGATATTAGAACCGATATTGAAAAACCGATATTGAAAAACTTATATCGAAAAACTGATATTGCAAAACCGATATTGAAACCGATATTGAAAAACAAATATTGAAAAACTGATATCGAAAAACTGATATTGAGAAACTGATATTGCAAAACCGATATTGTTCTAAACCGATATTGAAAAACCGATATTGTAAAGCAAATATTGAAAAACTGATATCGAAAAACCGATATTGAGAAACCGATATTGAATCCGATATTAGAACCGTTATTGAAAAACCGATATTGGAGAACAAATATTGAAAAACTGATATTGCAAAACCGATATTGAATCCGATATTAGAACCGATATTGAAAAACCGATATTGAAACCGATATTAGAACCGATATTCAATAACCGATATTGAAAACAAATATTGAAAAACTGATATTGAAAAACCGATATTGAAAAACCGATATTGAAAAACCTATATCGAAAAACTGATATTGAAAAACCGATATTGAAACCGATATTAGAACCGATATTGAAAAACCGATATTGAAAAACAAATATTGAAAAACTGATATCGAAAAACTGATATTGAAAAACCGATATTGCAAAACCGATATAGAAACCGATATTAGAACCGATATTGAAAAACAAATATTGAAAAACTGATATCGAAAAACTGATATTGAGAAACTGATATTGCAAAACCGATATTGTTCTAAACCGACAATGAAAAACCGATATTGTAAAGCAAATATTGAAAAACTGATATTGAAAAACCGATATTGAAAAACCGATAGTGAATCCGATATTAGAACCGATATTGAAAAACAAATATTGAAAAACTGATATCGAAAAACTGATATTGAGAAACTGATATTGCAAAACCGATATTGTTCTAAACCGACATTGAAAAACCGATATTGTAAAGCAAATATTGAAAAACTGATATTGAAAAACCGATATTGAAAAACCGATATTGAATCCGATATTAGAACCGATATTCAAAAACCGATATTGGAGAACAAATATTGAAAAACTGATATTGAAAAACCGATATTGAAAAACAAATATTGAAAAACCGATATTGAAAATCCGATATTGAAAAACCGATATTGAAAAACTTATATCGAAAATCTGATATTGCAAAACCGATATTGAAACCGATGTTAGAACCGATATTGAAAAACCGATATTGAAAAACAAATATTGAAAAACTGATATCGAAAAACTGATATTGAGAAACTGATATTGCAAAACCGATATTGTTCTAAACCGATATTGAAAAACCGATATTGTAAAGCAAATATTGAAAAACTGATATCGAAAAACTGATATTGAAAAACCGATATTGAAAAACCGATATTGAAAAACCGATATTGAAACCGATATTAGAACCGATATTGAAAAACCGATATTGAAACCGATATTAGAACCGATATTGAAAAACCGATATTGAAAAACAAATATTGAAAAACTGATATCGAAAAACTGATATTGAAAAACCGATATTGAAAAACCGATATTGAATCCGATATTAGAACCGATATTCAAAAACCGATATTGGAGAACAAATATTGAAAAACTGATATTGAAAAACCGATATTGAAAAACAAATATTGAAAAACCGATATTGAAAATCCGATATTGAAAAACCGATATTGAAAAACTTATATCGAAAATCTGATATTGCAAAACCGATATTGAAACCGATGTTAGAACCGATATTGAAAAACCGATATTGAAAAACAAATATTGAAAAACTGATATCGAAAAACTGATATTGAGAAACTGATATTGCAAAACCGATATTGTTCTAAACCGATATTGAAAAACCGATATTGTAAAGCAAATATTGAAAAACTGATATCGAAAAACTGATATTGAAAAACCGATATTGAAAAACCGATATTGAAAAACCGATATTGAAACCGATATTAGAACCGATATTGAAAAACCGATATTGAAACCGATATTAGAACCGATATTGAAAAACCGATATTGAAAAACAAATATTGAAAAACTGATATCGAAAAACTGATATTGAAAAACCGATATTGAAAAACCGATATTGAATCCGATATTAGAACCGATATTCAAAAACCGATATTGGAGAACAAATATTGAAAAACTGATATTGAAAAACCGATATTGAAAAACCGATATTGAAAAACCGATATTGAAACCGATATTAGAACCGATATTCAAAAACCGATATTGAAAACCAAATATTGAAAAACTGATATTGAAAAACCGACATTGAAAAACCGATACTGAAAAACCTATATCGAAAAACTGATATTGAAAAACCGATATTGAATCCGATATTAGAACGGATATTGAAAAACCGATATTGTAAAGCAAATATTGAAAAACTGATATCGAAAAACTGATATTGAAAAACCGATATTGAAAAACCGATATTGAAACCGATATTAGAACCGATATTGAAAAACCGATATTGAAAAACAAATATTGAAAAACTGATATCGAAAAACTGATATTGAAAAACCGATATTGAAACCGATATTAGAACCGATATTGAAAAACCGATATTGAAAAACTGATATTGAAACCGATATTAGAACCGATATTGAAAAACCGATATTGAATCCGATATTAGAACCGATATTCAAAAACCGATATTGGAGAACAAATATTGAAAAACTGATATTTAAAAACCGATATTGAAAAACCGATATTGAAAAACCGATATTGAAAAACCGATATTGAAACCGATATTAGAACCGATATTGAAAAACCGATATTGAAAAACTGATATTGAAACCGATATTAGAACCGATATTGAAAAACCGATATTGCAAAACGTATATCGAAAAACTTATATCGAAAAACTGATATTGCAAAACCGATATTGAAACCGATATTAGAACCGATATTGAAAAATCGATATTGAAAAACCGATATTGAATCCGATATTAGAACCGATATTCAAAAACCGATATTGGAGAACAAATATTGAAAAACTGATATTGAAAAAACCGATATTGAAAAACAAATATTGAAAAACCGATATTGAAAAACCGATATTGAAAAACCGATATTGAAAAACTTATATCGAAAAACTGATATTGCAAAACCGATATGGAAACCGATATTAGAACCGATATTGAAAAACCGATATTGGAGAACAAATATAGAAAAACTGATATCGAAAAACTGATATTGAAAAACCGATATTGAAACCGATATTAGAACCGATATTGAAAAACCGATATTGGAGAACAAATATTGAAAAACTGATATCGAAAAACTGATATTGAAAAACCGATATTGAAAAACCGATATTGAATCCGATATTAGAACCGATATTCAAAAACCGATATTGGAGAACAAATATTGAAAAACTGATATTGAAAAACCGATATTGAAAAACCGATATTGAAAAACCGATATTGAAAAACCGATATTGAAACCGATATTAGAATCGATATTCTAAAACCGATATTGGAGAACAAATATTGAAAAACTGATATCGAAAAACTGATATTGAAAAACCGATATTGAAAAACCGATATTGAATCCGATATTAGAACCGATATTCAAAAACCGATATTGGAGAACAAATATTGAAAAACTGATATTGCAAAACCGATATTGAATCCGATATTAGAACCGATATTGAAAAACCGATATTGAAACCGATATTAGAACCGATATTCAATAACCGATATTGAAAACAAATATTGAAAAACTGATATTGAAAAACCGATATTGAAAAACCGATATTGAAAAACCTATATCGAAAAACTGATATTGAAAAACCGATATTGAAACCGATATTAGAACCGATATTGAAAAACCGATATTGAAAAACAAATATTGAAAAACTGATATCGAAAAACTGATATTGAAAAACCGATATTGCAAAACCGATATTGAAACCGATATTAGAACCGATATTGAAAAACAAATATTGAAAAACTGATATCGAAAAACTGATATTGAGAAACTGATATTGCAAAACCGATATTGTTCTAAACCGACAATGAAAAACCGATATTGTAAAGCAAATATTGAAAAACTGATATTGAAAAACCGATATTGAAAAACCGATAGTGAATCCGATATTAGAACCGATATTGAAAAACAAATATTGAAAAACTGATATCGAAAAACTGATATTGAGAAACTGATATTGCAAAACCGATATTGTTCTAAACCGACATTGAAAAACCGATATTGTAAAGCAAATATTGAAAAACTGATATTGAAAAACCGATATTGAAAAACCGATATTGAATCCGATATTAGAACCGATATTCAAAAACCGATATTGGAGAACAAATATTGAAAAACTGATATTGAAAAACCGATATTGAAAAACAAATATTGAAAAACCGATATTGAAAATCCGATATTGAAAAACCGATATTGAAAAACTTATATCGAAAATCTGATATTGCAAAACCGATATTGAAACCGATGTTAGAACCGATATTGAAAAACCGATATTGAAAAACAAATATTGAAAAACTGATATCGAAAAACTGATATTGAGAAACTGATATTGCAAAACCGATATTGTTCTAAACCGATATTGAAAAACCGATATTGTAAAGCAAATATTGAAAAACTGATATCGAAAAACTGATATTGAAAAACCGATATTGAAAAACCGATATTGAAAAACCGATATTGAAACCGATATTAGAACCGATATTGAAAAACCGATATTGAAACCGATATTAGAACCGATATTGAAAAACCGATATTGAAAAACAAATATTGAAAAACTGATATCGAAAAACTGATATTGAAAAACCGATATTGAAAAACCGATATTGAATCCGATATTAGAACCGATATTCAAAAACCGATATTGGAGAACAAATATTGAAAAACTGATATTGAAAAACCGATATTGAAAAACAAATATTGAAAACCGATATTGAAAATCCGATATTGAAAAACCGATATTGAAAAACTTATATCGAAAATCTGATATTGCAAAACCGATATTGAAACCGATGTTAGAACCGATATTGAAAAACCGATATTGAAAAACAAATATTGAAAAACTGATATCGAAAAACTGATATTGAGAAACTGATATTGCAAAACCGATATTGTTCTAAACCGATATTGAAAAACCGATATTGTAAAGCAAATATTGAAAAACTGATATCGAAAAACTGATATTGAAAAACCGATATTGAAAAACCGATATTGAAAAACCGATATTGAACCCGATATTAGAACCGATATTGAAAAACCGATATTGAAACCGATATTAGAACCGATATTGAAAAACCGATATTGAAAAACAAATATTGAAAAACTGATATCGAAAAACTGATATTGAAAAACCGATATTGAAAAACCGATATTGAATCCGATATTAGAACCGATATTCAAAAACCGATATTGGAGAACAAATATTGAAAAACTGATATTGAAAAACCGATATTGAAAAACCGATATTGAAAAACCGATATTGAAACCGATATTAGAACCGATATTCAAAAACCGATATTGAAAACCAAATATTGAAAAACTGATATTGAAAAACCGACATTGAAAAACCGATACTGAAAAACCTATATCGAAAAACTGATATTGAAAAACCGATATTGAATCCGATATTAGAACGGATATTGAAAAACCGATATTGTAAAGCAAATATTGAAAAACTGATATCGAAAAACTGATATTGAAAAACCGATATTGAAAAACCGATATTGAAACCGATATTAGAACCGATATTGAAAAACCGATATTGAAAAACAAATATTGAAAAACTGATATCGAAAAACTGATATTGAAAAACCGATATTGAAACCGATATTAGAACCGATATTGAAAAACCGATATTGAAAAACTGATATTGAAACCGATATTAGAACCGATATTGAAAAACCGATATTGAATCCGATATTAGAACCGATATTCAAAAACCGATATTGGAGAACAAATATTGAAAAACTGATATTTAAAAACCGATATTGAAAAACCGATATTGAAAAACCGATATTGAAAAACCGATATTGAAACCGATATTAGAACCGATATTGAAAAACCGATATTGAAAAACTGATATTGAAACCGATATTAGAACCGATATTGAAAAACCGATATTGCAAAACGTATATCGAAAAACTTATATCGAAAAACTGATATTGCAAAACCGATATTGAAACCGATATTAGAACCGATATTGAAAAATCGATATTGAAAAACCGATATTGAATCCGATATTAGAACCGATATTCAAAAACCGATATTGGAGAACAAATATTGAAAAACTGATATTGAAAAAACCGATATTGAAAAACAAATATTGAAAAACCGATATTGAAAAACCGATATTGAAAAACCGATATTGAAAAACTTATATCGAAAAACTGATATTGCAAAACCGATATGGAAACCGATATTAGAACCGATATTGAAAAACCGATATTGGAGAACAAATATAGAAAAACTGATATCGAAAAACTGATATTGAAAAACCGATATTGAAACCGATATTAGAACCGATATTGAAAAACCGATATTGGAGAACAAATATTGAAAAACTGATATCGAAAAACTGATATTGAAAAACCGATATTGAAAAACCGATATTGAATCCGATATTAGAACCGATATTCAAAAACCGATATTGGAGAACAAATATTGAAAAACTGATATTGAAAAACCGATATTGAAAAACCGATATTGAAAAACCGATATTGAAAAACCGATATTGAAACCGATATTAGAATCGATATTCTAAAACCGATATTGGAGAACAAATATTGAAAAACTGATATCGAAAAACTGATATTGAAAAACCGATATTAGAACCGATATTGAAAAACCGATATTGAAAAACTGATATTGAAACCGATATTAGAACCGATATTGAAAAACCGATATTGAAAAACCTATATCGAAAAACTTATATCGAAAAACTGATATTGCAAAACCGATATTGAAACCGATATTAGAACCGATATTGAAAAACCGATATTGAAAAATCGATATTGAAAAACCGATATTGAATCCGATATTAGAACCGATATTCAAAAACCGATATTGGAGAACAAATATTGAAAAACTGATATTGAAAAAACCGATATTGAAAAACAAATATTGAAAAACCGATATTGAAAAACTTATATCGAAAAACTGATATTGCAAAACCGATATTGAAACCGATATTAGAACCGATATTGAAAAACCGATATTGAAAAACAAATATTGAAAAACTGATATCGAAAAACTGATATTGAGAAACTGATATTGCAAAACCGATTTTGTTCTAAACCCATATTGAAAAACCGATATTGTAAAGCAAATATTGAAAAACTGATATCGAAAAACTGATATTGTGAAACTGATATTGCAAAACCGATATTGTTCTAAACCCATATTGAAAAACCGATATTGTAAAGCAAATATTGAAAAACTGATATCGAAAAACTGATATTGAAAAACCGATATTGAAAAACCGATATTGAAAAACCGATATTGAAACCGATATTAGAACCGATATTGTAAAACCGATATTGAAAAACCGATATTGAAACCGATATTAGAACCGATATTGAAAAACCGATATTGAAAAACAAATATTGAAAAACAAATATTGAAAAACTGATATCGAAAAACTGATATTGAAAAACCGATATTGAAAAACCGATATTGAATCCGATATTAGAACCGATATTCAAAAACCGATATTGGAGAACAAATATTGAAAAACTGATATTGAAAAACCGATATTGAAAAACCGATATTGAAAAACCGATATTGAAACCGATATTAGAACCGATATTGAAAAACCGATATTGAAAAACTGATATTGAAACCGATATTAGAACCGATATTGAAAAACCGATATTGAAAAACCTATATCGAAAAACTTATATCGAAAAACTGATATTGCAAAACCGATATTGAAACCGATATTACAACCGATATTGAAAAACCGATATTGAAAAACAAATATTGAAAAACTGATATCGAAAAACTGATATTGAGAAACTGATATTGCAAAACCGATATTGTTCTAAACCCATATTGAAAAACCGATATTGTAAAGCAAATATTGAAAAACTGATATCGAAAAACTGATATTGAAAAACCGATATTGAAAAACCGATATTGAAAAACCGATATTGAAACCGATATTAGAACCGATATTGTAAAACCGATATTGAAAAACCGATATTGAAACCGATATTAGAACCGATATTGAAAAACCGATATTGAAAAACAAATATTGAAAAACTGATATCGAAAAACTGATATTGAAAAACCGATATTGAAAAACCGATATTGAATCCGATATTAGAACCGATATTCAAAAACCGATATTGGAGAACAAATATTGAAAAACTGATATCGAAAAACTGATATTGAAAAACCGATATTGAAAAACCGATATTGAATCCGATATTAGAACCGATATTCAAAAACCGATATTGGAGAACAAATATTGAAAAACTGATATTGAAAAACCGATATTGAAAAACCGATATTGAAAAACCGATATTGAAACCGATATTAGAACCGATATTGAAAAACCGATATTGAAAAACTGATATTGAAACCGATATTAGAACCGATATTGAAAAACCGATATTGAAAAACCTATATCGAAAAACTTATATCGAAAAACTGATATTGCAAAACCGATATTGGAACCGATATTAGAACCGATATTGAAAAACCGATATTGAAAAATCGATATTGAAAAACCGATATTGAATCCGATATTAGAACCGATATTCAAAAACCGATATTGGAGAACAAATATTGAAAAACTGATATTGAAAAAACCGATATTGGAAAACAAATATTGAAAAACCGATATTGAAAAACTTATATCGAAAAACTGATATTGCAAAACCGATATTGAAACCGATATTAGAACCGATATTGAAAAACCGATATTGAAAAACAAATATTGAAAAACTGATATCGAAAAACTGATATTGAGAAACTGATATTGCAAAACCGATATTGTTCTAAACCCATATTGAAAAACCGATATTGTAAAGCAAATATTGAAAAACAAATATTGAAAAACTGATATCGAAAAACTGATATTGAAAAACCGATATTGAAAAACCGATATTGAATCCGATATTAGAACCGATATTCAAAAACCGATATTGGAGAACAAATATTGAAAAACAAATATTGAAAAACCGATATTGAAAATCCGATATTGAAAAACCGATATTGAAAAACTTATATCGAAAATCTGATATTGCAAAACCGATATTGAAACCGATGTTAGAACCGATATTGAAAAACCGATATTGAAAAACAAATATTGAAAAACTGATATCGAAAAACTGATATTGAGAAACTGATATTGCAAAACCGATATTGTTCTAAACCGATATTGAAAAACCGATATTGTAAAGCAAATATTGAAAAACTGATATCGAAAAACTGATATTGAAAAACCGATATTGAAAAACCGATATTGAAAAACCGATATTGAAACCGATATTAGAACCGATATTGAAAAACCGATATTGAAACCGATATTAGAACCGATATTGAAAAACCGATATTGAAAAACAAATATTGAAAAACTGATATCGAAAAACTGATATTGAAAAACCGATATTGAAAAACCGATATTGAATCCGATATTAGAACCGATATTCAAAAACCGATATTGGAGAACAAATATTGAAAAACTGATATTGAAAAACCGATATTGAAAAACCGATATTGAAAAACCGATATTGAAACCGATATTAGAACCGATATTCAAAAACCGATATTGAAAACCAAATATTGAAAAACTGATATTGAAAAACCGATATTGAAAAACCGATACTGAAAAACCTATATCGAAAAACTGATATTGAAAAACCGATATTGAATCCGATATTAGAACGGATATTGAAAAACCGATATTGTAAAGCAAATATTGAAAAACTGATATCGAAAAACTGATATTGAAAAACCGATATTGAATAACCGATATTGAAACCGATATTAGAACCGATATTGAAAAACCGATATTGAAAAACAAATATTGAAAAACTGATATCGAAAAACTGATATTGAAAAACCGATATTGAAACCGATATTAGAACCGATATTGAAAAACCGATATTGAAAAACTGATATTGAAACCGATATTAGAACCGATATTGAAAAACCGATATTGAATCCGATATTAGAACCGATATTCAAAAACCGATATTGGAGAACAAATATTGAAAAACTGATATTTAAAAACCGATATTGAAATACCGATATTGAAAAACCGATATTGAAAAACCGATATTGAAACCGATATTAGAACCGATATTGAAAAACCGATATTGAAAAACTGATATTGAAACCGATATTAGAACCGATATTGAAAAACCGATATTGCAAAACCTATATCGAAAAACTTATATCGAAAAACTGATATTGCAAAACCGATATTGAAACCGATATTAGAACCGATATTGAAAAATCGATATTGAAAAACCGATATTGAATCCGATATTAGAACCGATATTCAAAAACCGATATTGGAGAACAAATATTGAAAAACTGATATTGAAAAAACCGATATTGAAAAACAAATATTGAAAAACCGATATTGAAAAACCGATATTGAAAAACCGATATTGAAAAACTTATATCGAAAAACTGATATTGCAAAACCGATATTGAAACCGATATTAGAACCGATATTGAAAAACCGATATTGGAGAACAAATATAGAAAAACTGATATCGAAAAACTGATATTGAAAAACCGATATTGAAACCGATATTAGAACCGATATTGAAAAACCGATATTGGAGAACAAATATTGAAAAACTGATATCGAAAAACTGATATTGAAAAACCGATATTGAAAAACCGATATTGAATCCGATATTAGAACCGATATTCAAAAACCGATATTGGAGAACAAATATTGAAAAACTGATATTGAAAAACCGATATTGAAAAACCGATATTGAAAAACCGATATTGAAAAACCGATATTGAAACCGATATTAGAATCGATATTCAAAAACCGATATTGGAGAACAAATATTGAAAAACTGATATCGAAAAACTGATATTGAAAAACCGATATTGAAAAACCGATATTGAATCCGATATTAGAACCGATATTCAAAAACCGATATTGGAGAACAAATATTGAAAAACTGATATTGAAAAACCGATATTGAAAAACCGATATTGAAAAACCGATATTGAAACCGATATTAGAACCGATATTGAAAAACCGATATTGAAAAACTGATATTGAAACCGATATTAGAACCGATATTGAAAAACCGATATTGAATCCGATATTAGAACCGATATTCAAAAACCGATATTGGAGAACAAATATTGAAAAACTGATATTTAAAAACCGATATTGAAATACCGATATTGAAAAACCGATATTGAAAAACCGATATTGAAACCGATATTAGAACCGATATTGAAAAACCGATATTGAAAAACTGATATTGAAACCGATATTAGAACCGATATTGAAAAACCGATATTGCAAAACCTATATCGAAAAACTTATATTGAAAAACCGATATTGTAAAGCAAATATTGAAACCGATATTAGAACCGATATTGTAAAACCGATATTGAAAAACCGATATTGAAACCGATATTAGAACCGATATTGAAAAACCGATATTGAAAAACAAATATTGAAAAACAAATATTGAAAAACTGATATCGAAAAACTGATATTGAAAAACCGATATTGAAAAACCGATATTGAATCCGATATTAGAACCGATATTCAAAAACCGATATTGGAGAACAAATATTGAAAAACTGATATTGAAAAACCGATATTGAAAAACCGATATTGAAAAACCGATATTGAAACCGATATTAGAACCGATATTGAAAAACCGATATTGAAAAACTGATATTGAAACCGATATTAGAACCGATATTGAAAAACCGATATTGAAAAACCTATATCGAAAAACTTATATCGAAAAACTGATATTGCAAAACCGATATTGAAACCGATATTAGAACCGATATTGTAAAACCGATATTGAAAAACCGATATTGAAACCGATATTAGAACCGATATTGAAAAACCGATATTGAAAAACAAATATTGAAAAACTGATATCGAAAAACTGATATTGAAAAACCGATATTGAAAAACCGATATTGAATCCGATATTAGAACCGATATTCAAAAACCGATATTGGAGAACAAATATTGAAAAACTGATATCGAAAAACTGATATTGAAAAACCGATATTGAAAAACCGATATTGAATCCGATATTAGAACCGATATTCAAAAACCGATATTGGAGAACAAATATTGAAAAACTGATATTGAAAAACCGATATTGAAAAACCGATATTGAAAAACCGATATTGAAACCGATATTAGAACCGATATTGAAAAACCGATATTGAAAAACTGATATTGAAACCGATATTAGAACCGATATTGAAAAACCGATATTGAAAAACCTATATCGAAAAACTTATATCGAAAAACTGATATTGCAAAACCGATATTGGAACCGATATTAGAACCGATATTGAAAAACCGATATTGAAAAATCGATATTGAAAAACCGATATTGAATCCGATATTAGAACCGATATTCAAAAACCGATATTGGAGAACAAATATTGAAAAACTGATATTGAAAAACCGATATTGAAAAACCGATATTGAAAAACCGATATTGAAAAACAAATATTGAAAAACTGATATCGAAAAACCGATATTGAAAAATCGATATTGAAAAACCGATATTGAATCCGATATTAGAACCGATATTCAAAAACCGATATTGGAGAACAAATATTGAAAAACAAATATTGAAAAACTGATATCGAAAAACTGATATTGAAAAACCGATATTGAAAAACCGATATTGAATCCGATATTAGAACCGATATTCAAAAACCGATATTGGAGAACAAATATTGAAAAACTGATATCGAAAAACTGATATTGCAAAACCGATATTAGAACCGATATTGAAAAACCGATATTGAAAAATCGATTTTGAAAAACCGATATTGAATCCGATATTAGAACCGATATTCAAAAACCGATATTGGAGAACAAATATTGAAAAACTGATATTGAAAAAACCGATATTGAAAAACAAATATTGAAAAACTGATATCGAAAAACTGATATTGAAAAACCGATATTGAAAAACCGATATTGAATCCGATATTAGAACCGATATTCAAAAACCGATATTGGAGAACAAATATTGAAAAACTGATATTGAAAAACCGATATTGAAAAACCGATATTGGAAAGCCGATATTGAAACCGATATTAGAACCGATATTCAAAAACCGATATTGAAAACCAAATATTGAAAAACTGATATTGAAAAACCGATATTGAAAAACCGATACTGAAAAACCTATATCGAAAAACTGATATTGAAAAACCGATATTGAAACCGATGTTAGAACCGATATTGAAAAACAAATATTGAAAAACTGATATCGAAAAACTGATATTGAGAAACTGATATTGCAAAACCGATATTGTTCTAAACCGATATTGAAAAACCGATATTGTAAAGCAAATATTGAAAAACTGATATCGAAAAACTGATATTGAAAAACCGATATTGAAAAACCGATATTGAAACCGATATTAGAACCGATATTGAAAAACCGATATTGAAAAACAAATATTGAAAAACTGATATCGAAAAACTGATATTGAAAAACCGATATTGAAACCGATATTAGAACCGATATTGAAAAACCGATATTGAAAAACTGATATTGAAACCGATATTAGAACCGATATTGAAAAACCGATATTGAATCCGATATTAGAACCGATATTCAAAAACCGATATTGGAGAACAAATATTGAAAAACTGATATTGAAAAACCGATATTGAAAAACCGATATTGAAAAACCGATATTGAAAAACCGATATTGAAACCGATATTAGAACCGATATTGAAAAACCGATATTGAATCCGATATTAGAACCGATATTCAAAAACCGATATTGGAGAACAAATATTGAAAAACCGATATTGAAAAACTGATATTGAAACCGATATTAGAACCGATATTGAAAAACCGATATTGCAAAACCTATATCGAAAAACTTATATCGAAAAACTGATATTGCAAAACCGATATTGTTCTAAACCGATATTGAAAAACCGATATTGTAAAGCAAATATTGAAAAACTGATATCGAAAAACTGATATTGAAAAACCGATATTGAAAAACCGATATTGAAAAACCGATATTGAAACCGATATTAGAACCGATATTGAAAAACCGATATTGAAACCGATATTAGAACCGATATTGAAAAACCGATATTGAAAAACAAATATTGAAAAACTGATATCGAAAAACTGATATTGAAAAACCGATATTGAAAAACCGATATTGAATCCGATATTAGAACCGATATTCAAAAACCGATATTGGAGAACAAATATTGAAAAACTGATATTGAAAAACCGATATTGAAAAACCGATATTGAAAAACCGATATTGAAACCGATATTAGAACCGATATTCAAAAACCGATATTGAAAACCAAATATTGAAAAACTGATATTGAAAAACCGATATTGAAAAACCGATACTGAAAAACCTATATCGAAAAACTGATATTGAAAAACCGATATTGAATCCGATATTAGAACGGATATTGAAAAACCGATATTGTAAAGCAAATATTGAAAAACTGATATCGAAAAACTGATATTGAAAAACCGATATTGAATAACCGATATTGAAACCGATATTAGAACCGATATTGAAAAACCGATATTGAAAAACAAATATTGAAAAACTGATATCGAAAAACTGATATTGAAAAACCGATATTGAAACCGATATTAGAACCGATATTGAAAAACCGATATTGAAAAACTGATATTGAAACCGATATTAGAACCGATATTGAAAAACCGATATTGAATCCGATATTAGAACCGATATTCAAAAACCGATATTGGAGAACAAATATTGAAAAACTGATATTTAAAAACCGATATTGAAATACCGATATTGAAAAACCGATATTGAAAAACCGATATTGAAACCGATATTAGAACCGATATTGAAAAACCGATATTGAAAAACTGATATTGAAACCGATATTAGAACCGATATTGAAAAACCGATATTGCAAAACCTATATCGAAAAACTTATATCGAAAAACTGATATTGCAAAACCGATATTGAAACCGATATTAGAACCGATATTGAAAAATCGATATTGAAAAACCGATATTGAATCCGATATTAGAACCGATATTCAAAAACCGATATTGGAGAACAAATATTGAAAAACTGATATTGAAAAAACCGATATTGAAAAACAAATATTGAAAAACCGATATTGAAAAACCGATATTGAAAAACCGATATTGAAAAACTTATATCGAAAAACTGATATTGCAAAACCGATATTGAAACCGATATTAGAACCGATATTGGAGAACAAATATAGAAAAACTGATATCGAAAAACTGATATTGAAAAACCGATATTGAAACCGATATTAGAACCGATATTGAAAAACCGATATTGGAGAACAAATATTGAAAAACTGATATCGAAAAACTGATATTGAAAAACCGATATTGAAAAACCGATATTGAATCCGATATTAGAACCGATATTCAAAAACCGATATTGGAGAACAAATATTGAAAAACTGATATTGAAAAACCGATATTGAAAAACCGATATTGAAAAACCGATATTGAAAAACCGATATTGAAACCGATATTAGAATCGATATTCAAAAACCGATATTGGAGAACAAATATTGAAAAACTGATATCGAAAAACTGATATTGAAAAACCGATATTGAAAAACCGATATTGAATCCGATATTAGAACCGATATTCAAAAACCGATATTGGAGAACAAATATTGAAAAACTGATATTGAAAAACCGATATTGAAAAACCGATATTGAAAAACCGATATTGAAACCGATATTAGAACCGATATTGAAAAACCGATATTGAAAAACTGATATTGAAACCGATATTAGAACCGATATTGAAAAACCGATATTGAAAAACCTATATCGAAAAACTTATATCGAAAAACTGATATTGCAAAACCGATATTGAAACCGATATTAGAACCGATATTGAAAAACCGATATTGAAAAATCGATATTGAAAAACCGATATTGAATCCGATATTAGAACCGATATTCAAAAACCGATATTGGAGAACAAATATTGAAAAACTGATATTGAAAAAACCGATATTGAAAAACAAATATTGAAAAACCGATATTGAAAAACTTATATCGAAAAACTGATATTGCAAAACCGATATTGAAACCGATATTAGAACCGATATTGAAAAACCGATATTGAAAAACAAATATTGAAAAACTGATATCGAAAAACTGATATTGAGAAACTGATATTGCAAAACCGATTTTGTTCTAAACCCATATTGAAAAACCGATATTGTAAAGCAAATATTGAAAAACTGATATCGAAAAACTGATATTGTGAAACTGATATTGCAAAACCGATATTGTTCTAAACCCATATTGAAAAACCGATATTGTAAAGCAAATATTGAAACCGATATTCGAACCGATATTGTAAAACCGATATTGAAAAACCGATATTGAAACCGATATTAGAACCGATATTGAAAAACCGATATTGAAAAACAAATATTGAAAAACAAATATTGAAAAACTGATATCGAAAAACTGATATTGAAAAACCGATATTGAAAAACCGATATTGAATCCGATATTAGAACCGATATTCAAAAACCGATATTGGAGAACAAATATTGAAAAACTGATATTGAAAAACCGATATTGAAAAACCGATATTGAAAAACCGATATTGAAACCGATATTAGAACCGATATTGAAAAACCGATATTGAAAAACTGATATTGAAACCGATATTAGAACCGATATTGAAAAACCGATATTGAAAAACCTATATCGAAAAACTTATATCGAAAAACTGATATTGCAAAACCGATATTGAAACCGATATTACAACCGATATTGAAAAACCGATATTGAAAAACAAATATTGAAAAACTGATATCGAAAAACTGATATTGAGAAACTGATATTGCAAAACCGATATTGTTCTAAACCCATATTGAAAAACCGATATTGTAAAGCAAATATTGAAAAACTGATATCGAAAAACTGATATTGAAAAACCGATATTGAAAAACCGATATTGAAAAACCGATATTGAAACCGATATTAGAACCGATATTGTAAAACCGATATTGAAAAACCGATATTGAAACCGATATTAGAACCGATATTGAAAAACCGATATTGAAAAACAAATATTGAAAAACTGATATCGAAAAACTGATATTGAAAAACCGATATTGAAAAACCGATATTGAATCCGATATTAGAACCGATATTCAAAAACCGATATTGGAGAACAAATATTGAAAAACTGATATCGAAAAACTGATATTGAAAAACCGATATTGAAAAACCGATATTGAATCCGATATTAGAACCGATATTCAAAAACCGATATTGGAGAACAAATATTGAAAAACTGATATTGAAAAACCGATATTGAAAAACCGATATTGAAAAACCGATATTGAAACCGATATTAGAACCGATATTGAAAAACCGATATTGAAAAACTGATATTGAAACCGATATTAGAACCGATATTGAAAAACCGATATTGAAAAACCTATATCGAAAAACTTATATCGAAAAACTGATATTGCAAAACCGATATTGGAACCGATATTAGAACCGATATTGAAAAACCGATATTGAAAAATCGATATTGAAAAACCGATATTGAATCCGATATTAGAACCGATATTCAAAAACCGATATTGGAGAACAAATATTGAAAAACTGATATTGAAAAACCGATATTGAAAAACCGATATTGAAAAACCGATATTGAAAAACAAATATTGAAAAACTGATATCGAAAAACCGATATTGAAAAATCGATATTGAAAAACCGATATTGAATCCGATATTAGAACCGATATTCAAAAACCGATATTGGAGAACAAATATTGAAAAACAAATATTGAAAAACTGATATCGAAAAACTGATATTGAAAAACCGATATTGAAAAACCGATATTGAATCCGATATTAGAACCGATATTCAAAAACCGATATTGGAGAACAAATATTGAAAAACTGATATCGAAAAACTGATATTGCAAAACCGATATTAGAACCGATATTGAAAAACCGATATTGAAAAATCGATTTTGAAAAACCGATATTGAATCCGATATTAGAACCGATATTCAAAAACCGATATTGGAGAACAAATATTGAAAAACTGATATTGAAAAAACCGATATTGAAAAACAAATATTGAAAAACTGATATCGAAAAACTGATATTGAAAAACCGATATTGAAAAACCGATATTGAATCCGATATTAGAACCGATATTCAAAAACCGATATTGGAGAACAAATATTGAAAAACTGATATTGAAAAACCGATATTGAAAAACCGATATTGGAAAGCCGATATTGAAACCGATATTAGAACCGATATTCAAAAACCGATATTGAAAACCAAATATTGAAAAACTGATATTGAAAAACCGATATTGAAAAACCGATACTGAAAAACCTATATCGAAAAACTGATATTGAAAAACCGATATTGAATCCGATATTAGAACGGATATTGAAAAACCGATATTGTAAAGCAAATATTGAAAAACTGATATCGAAAAACTGATATTGAAAAACCGATATTGAAACCGATATTAGAACCGATATTGAAAAACCGATATTGAAAAACAAATATTGAAAAACTGATATTGAAAAACCGATATTGAAAAACCTATATCGAAAAACTGATATTGCACAACCGATATTGAAACCGATGTTAGAACCGATATTGAAAAACAAATATTGAAAAACTGATATCGAAAAACTGATATTGAGAAACTGATATTGCAAAACCGATATTGTTCTAAACCGATATTGAAAAACCGATATTGTAAAGCAAATATTGAAAAACTGATATCGAAAAACTGATATTGAAAAACCGATATTGAAAAACCGATATTGAAACCGATATTAGAACCGATATTGAAAAACCGATATTGAAAAACAAATATTGAAAAACTGATATCGAAAAACTGATATTGAAAAACCGATATTGAAACCGATATTAGAACCGATATTGAAAAACCGATATTGAAAAACTGATATTGAAACCGATATTAGAACCGATATTGAAAAACCGATATTGAATCCGATATTAGAACCGATATTCAAAAACCGATATTGGAGAACAAATATTGAAAAACTGATATTGAAAAACCGATATTGAAAAACCGATATTGAAAAACCGATATTGAAAAACCGATATTGAAACCGATATTAGAACCGATATTGAAAAACCGATATTGAAAAACTGATATTGAAACCGATATTAGAACCGATATTGAAAAACCGATATTGCAAAACCTATATCGAAAAACTTATATCGAAAAACTGATATTGCAAAACCGATATTGAAACCGATATTAGAACCGATATTGAAAAATCGATATTGAAAAACCGATATTGAATCCGATATTAGAACCGATATTCAAAAACCGATATTGGAGAACAAATATTGAAAAACTGATATTGAAAAAACCGATATTGAAAAACAAATATTGAAAAACCGATATTGAAAAACCGATATTGAAAAACCGATATTGAAAAACTTATATCGAAAAACTGATATTGCAAAACCGATATTGAAACCGATATTAGAACCGATATTGAAAAACCGATATTGGAGAACAAATCTAGAAAAACTGATATCGAAAAACCGATATTGAAAAACCGATATTGAAAAACCGATATTGAAACCGATATTAGAACTGATATTGAAAAACCGATATTGAAAAACTGATATTGAAACCGATATTAGAACCGATATTGAAAAACCGATATTGAAACCGATATTAGAACTGATATTCAAAAACCGATATTGGAGAACAAATATTGAAAAACTGATATTGAAAAACCGATATTGAAAAACCGATATTGAAAAACCGATATTGAAAAACAAATATTGAAAAACTGATATCGAAAAACTGATATTGAGAAACTGATATTGCAAAACCGATATTGTTCTAAACCCATATTAAAAAACCGATATTGTAAAGCAAATATTGAAAAACTAATATCGAAAAACTGATATTGAAAAACCGATATTGAAAAACCGATATTGAAAAACCGATATTGAAACCGATATTAGAACCGATATTGTAAAACCGATATTGAAACCGATATTAGAACCGATATTGAAAAACCGATATTGAAAAACAAATATTGAAAAACTGATATCGAAAAACTGATATTGAAAAACCGATATTGAATCCGATATTAGAACCGATATTCAAAAACCGATATTGGAGAACAAATATTGAAAAACTGATATCGAAAAACTGATATTGAAAAACCGATATTGAAAAACCGATATTGAATCCGATATTAGAACCGATATTCAAAAACCGATATTGGAGAACAAATATTGAAAAACTGATATTGAAAAACCGATATTGAAAAACCGATATTGAAAAACCGATATTGAAAAACCGATATTGAAACCGATATTAGAATCGATATTCAAAAACCGATATTGGAGAACAAATATTGAAAAACTGATATCGAAAAACTGATATTGAAAAACCGATATTGAAAAACCGATATTGAATCCGATATTAGAACCGATATTCAAAAACCGATATTGGAGAACAAATATTGAAAAACTGATATTGAAAAACCGATATTGAAAAACCGATATTGAAAAACCGATATTGAAACCGATATTAGAACCGATATTGAAAAACCGATATTGAAAAACTGATATTGAAACCGATATTAGAACCGATATTGAAAAACCGATATTGAAAAACCTATATCGAAAAACTTATATCGAAAAACTGATATTGCAAAACCGATATTGAAACCGATATTAGAACCGATATTGAAAAACCGATATTGAAAAATCGATATTGAAAAACCGATATTGAATCCGATATTAGAACCGATATTCAAAAACCGATATTGGAGAACAAATATTGAAAAACTGATATTGAAAAAACCGATATTGAAAAACAAATATTGAAAAACCGATATTGAAAAACTTATATCGAAAAACTGATATTGCAAAACCGATATTGAAACCGATATTAGAACCGATATTGAAAAACCGATATTGAAAAACAAATATTGAAAAACTGATATCGAAAAACTGATATTGAGAAACTGATATTGCAAAACCGATTTTGTTCTAAACCCATATTGAAAAACCGATATTGTAAAGCAAATATTGAAAAACTGATATCGAAAAACTGATATTGTGAAACTGATATTGCAAAACCGATATTGTTCTAAACCCATATTGAAAAACCGATATTGTAAAGCAAATATTGAAACCGATATTAGAACCGATATTGTAAAACCGATATTGAAAAACCGATATTGAAACCGATATTAGAACCGATATTGAAAAACCGATATTGAAAAACAAATATTGAAAAACAAATATTGAAAAACTGATATCGAAAAACTGATATTGAAAAACCGATATTGAAAAACCGATATTGAATCCGATATTAGAACCGATATTCAAAAACCGATATTGGAGAACAAATATTGAAAAACTGATATTGAAAAACCGATATTGAAAAACCGATATTGAAAAACCGATATTGAAACCGATATTAGAACCGATATTGAAAAACCGATATTGAAAAACTGATATTGAAACCGATATTAGAACCGATATTGAAAAACCGATATTGAAAAACCTATATCGAAAAACTTATATCGAAAAACTGATATTGCAAAACCGATATTGAAACCGATATTACAACCGATATTGAAAAACCGATATTGAAAAACAAATATTGAAAAACTGATATCGAAAAACTGATATTGAGAAACTGATATTGCAAAACCGATATTGTTCTAAACCCATATTGAAAAACCGATATTGTAAAGCAAATATTGAAAAACTGATATCGAAAAACTGATATTGAAAAACCGATATTGAAAAACCGATATTGAAAAACCGATATTGAAACCGATATTAGAACCGATATTGTAAAACCGATATTGAAAAACCGATATTGAAACCGATATTAGAACCGATATTGAAAAACCGATATTGAAAAACAAATATTGAAAAACTGATATCGAAAAACTGATATTGAAAAACCGATATTGAAAAACCGATATTGAATCCGATATTAGAACCGATATTCAAAAACCGATATTGGAGAACAAATATTGAAAAACTGATATCGAAAAACTGATATTGAAAAACCGATATTGAAAAACCGATATTGAATCCGATATTAGAACCGATATTCAAAAACCGATATTGGAGAACAAATATTGAAAAACTGATATTGAAAAACCGATATTGAAAAACCGATATTGAAAAACCGATATTGAAACCGATATTAGAACCGATATTGAAAAACCGATATTGAAAAACTGATATTGAAACCGATATTAGAACCGATATTGAAAAACCGATATTGAAAAACCTATATCGAAAAACTTATATCGAAAAACTGATATTGCAAAACCGATATTGGAACCGATATTAGAACCGATATTGAAAAACCGATATTGAAAAATCGATATTGAAAAACCGATATTGAATCCGATATTAGAACCGATATTCAAAAACCGATATTGGAGAACAAATATTGAAAAACTGATATTGAAAAACCGATATTGAAAAACCGATATTGAAAAACCGATATTGAAAAACAAATATTGAAAAACTGATATCGAAAAACCGATATTGAAAAATCGATATTGAAAAACCGATATTGAATCCGATATTAGAACCGATATTCAAAAACCGATATTGGAGAACAAATATTGAAAAACAAATATTGAAAAACTGATATCGAAAAACTGATATTGAAAAACCGATATTGAAAAACCGATATTGAATCCGATATTAGAACCGATATTCAAAAACCGATATTGGAGAACAAATATTGAAAAACTGATATCGAAAAACTGATATTGCAAAACCGATATTAGAACCGATATTGAAAAACCGATATTGAAAAATCGATTTTGAAAAACCGATATTGAATCCGATATTAGAACCGATATTCAAAAACCGATATTGGAGAACAAATATTGAAAAACTGATATTGAAAAAACCGATATTGAAAAACAAATATTGAAAAACTGATATCGAAAAACTGATATTGAAAAACCGATATTGAAAAACCGATATTGAATCCGATATTAGAACCGATATTCAAAAACCGATATTGGAGAACAAATATTGAAAAACTGATATTGAAAAACCGATATTGAAAAACCGATATTGGAAAGCCGATATTGAAACCGATATTAGAACCGATATTCAAAAACCGATATTGAAAACCAAATATTGAAAAACTGATATTGAAAAACCGATATTGAAAAACCGATACTGAAAAACCTATATCGAAAAACTGATATTGAAAAACCGATATTGAATCCGATATTAGAACGGATATTGAAAAACCGATATTGTAAAGCAAATATTGAAAAACTGATATCGAAAAACTGATATTGAAAAACCGATATTGAAACCGATATTAGAACCGATATTGAAAAACCGATATTGAAAAACAAATATTGAAAAACTGATATTGAAAAACCGATATTGAAAAACCTATATCGAAAAACTGATATTGCACAACCGATATTGAAACCGATGTTAGAACCGATATTGAAAAACAAATATTGAAAAACTGATATCGAAAAACTGATATTGAGAAACTGATATTGCAAAACCGATATTGTTCTAAACCGATATTGAAAAACCGATATTGTAAAGCAAATATTGAAAAACTGATATCGAAAAACTGATATTGAAAAACCGATATTGAAAAACCGATATTGAAACCGATATTAGAACCGATATTGAAAAACCGATATTGAAAAACAAATATTGAAAAACTGATATCGAAAAACTGATATTGAAAAACCGATATTGAAACCGATATTAGAACCGATATTGAAAAACCGATATTGAAAAACTGATATTGAAACCGATATTAGAACCGATATTGAAAAACCGATATTGAATCCGATATTAGAACCGATATTCAAAAACCGATATTGGAGAACAAATATTGAAAAACTGATATTGAAAAACCGATATTGAAAAACCGATATTGAAAAACCGATATTGAAAAACCGATATTGAAACCGATATTAGAACCGATATTGAAAAACCGATATTGAAAAACTGATATTGAAACCGATATTAGAACCGATATTGAAAAACCGATATTGCAAAACCTATATCGAAAAACTTATATCGAAAAACTGATATTGCAAAACCGATATTGAAACCGATATTAGAACCGATATTGAAAAATCGATATTGAAAAACCGATATTGAATCCGATATTAGAACCGATATTCAAAAACCGATATTGGAGAACAAATATTGAAAAACTGATATTGAAAAAACCGATATTGAAAAACAAATATTGAAAAACCGATATTGAAAAACCGATATTGAAAAACCGATATTGAAAAACTTATATCGAAAAACTGATATTGCAAAACCGATATTGAAACCGATATTAGAACCGATATTGAAAAACCGATATTGGAGAACAAATCTAGAAAAACTGATATCGAAAAACCGATATTGAAAAACCGATATTGAAAAACCGATATTGAAACCGATATTAGAACTGATATTGAAAAACCGATATTGAAAAACTGATATTGAAACCGATATTAGAACCGATATTGAAAAACCGATATTGAAACCGATATTAGAACTGATATTCAAAAACCGATATTGGAGAACAAATATTGAAAAACTGATATTGAAAAACCGATATTGAAAAACCGATATTGAAAAACCGATATTGAAAAACAAATATTGAAAAACTGATATCGAAAAACTGATATTGAGAAACTGATATTGCAAAACCGATATTGTTCTAAACCCATATTGAAAAACCGATATTGTAAAGCAAATATTGAAAAACTAATATCGAAAAACTGATATTGAAAAACCGATATTGAAAAACCGATATTGAAAAACCGATATTGAAACCGATATTAGAACCGATATTGTAAAACCGATATTGAAACCGATATTAGAACCGATATTGAAAAACCGATATTGAAAAACAAATATTGAAAAACTGATATCGAAAAACTGATATTGAAAAACCGATATTGAATCCGATATTAGAACCGATATTCAAAAACCGATATTGGAGAACAAATATTGAAAAACTGATATCGAAAAACTGATATTGAAAAACCGATATTGAAAAACCGATATTGAATCCGATATTAGAACCGATATTCAAAAACCGATATTGGAGAAAAAATATTGAAAAACTGATATTGCAAAACCGATATTGAAAAACCGATATTGAAAAAACCGATATTGAAACCGATATTAGAACCGATATTGAAAAACCGATATTGAAAAACTGATATTGAAACCGATATTAGAACCGATATTGAAAAACCGATATTGAAAAACCTATATCGAAAAACTTATATCGAAAAACTGATATTGCAAAACCGATATTGAAACCGATATTAGAACCGATATTGAAAAACCGATATTGAAAAATCGATATTGAAAAACCGATATTGAATCCGATATTAGAACCGATATTCAAAAACCGATATTGGAGATCAAATATTGAAAAACTGATATTGAAAAAACCGATATTGAAAAACAAATATTGAAAAACCGATATTGAAAAACTTATATCGAAAAACTGATATTGCAAAACCGATATTGAAACCGATATTAGAACCGATATTGAAAAACCGATATTGAAAAACAAATATTGAAAAACTGATATCGAAAAACTGATATTGAGAAACTGATATTGCAAAACCGATATTGTTCTAAACCCATATTGAAAAACCGATATTGTAAAGCAAATATTGAAAAACAAATATTGAAAAACTGATATCGAAAAACTGATATTGAAAAACCGATATTGAAAAACCGATATTGAATCCGATATTAGAACCGATATTCAAAAACCGATATTGGAGAACAAATATTGAAAAACTGATATCGAAAAACTGATATTGCAAAACCGATATTAGAACCGATATTGAAAAACCGATATTGAAAAATCGATTTTGAAAAACCGATATTGAATCCGATATTAGAACCGATATTCAAAAACCGATATTGGAGAACAAATATTGAAAAACTGATATTGAAAAAACCGATATTGAAAAACAAATATTGAAAAACTGATATCGAAAAACTGATATTGAAAAACCGATATTGAAAAACCGATATTGAATCCGATATTAGAACCGATATTCAAAAACCGATATTGGAGAACAAATATTGAAAAACTGATATTGAAAAACCGATATTGAAAAACCGATATTGAAAAACCGATATTGAAAAACCGATATTGAAACCGATATTAGAACCGATATTCAAAAACCGATATTGAAAACCAAATATTGAAAAACTGATATTGAAAAACCGATATTGAAAAACCGATACTGAAAAACCTATATCGAAAAACTGATATTGAAAAACCGATATTGAATCCGATATTAGAACGGATATTGAAAAACCGATATTGTAAAGCAAATATTGAAAAACTGATATCGAAAAACTGATATTGAAAAACCGATATTGAAACCGATATTAGAACCGATATTGAAAAACCGATATTGAAAAACAAATATTGAAAAACTGATATTGAAAAACCGATATTGAAAAACCTATATCGAAAAACTGATATTGCAAAACCGATATTGAAACCGATGTTAGAACCGATATTGAAAAACAAATATTGAAAAACTGATATCGAAAAACTGATATTGAGAAACTGATATTGCAAAACCGATATTGTTCTAAACCGATATTGAAAAACCGATATTGTAAAGCAAATATTGAAAAACTGATATCGAAAAACTGATATTGAAAAACCGATATTGAAAAACCGATATTGAAACCGATATTAGAACCGATATTGAAAAACCGATATTGAAAAACAAATATTGAAAAACTGATATCGAAAAACTGATATTGAAAAACCGATATTGAAACCGATATTAGAACCGATATTGAAAAACCGATATTGAAAAACTGATATTGAAACCGATATTAGAACCGATATTGAAAAACCGATATTGAATCCGATATTAGAACCGATATTCAAAAACCGATATTGGAGAACAAATATTGAAAAACTGATATTGAAAAACCGATATTGAAAAACCGATATTGAAAAACCGATATTGAAAAACCGATATTGAAACCGATATTAGAACCGATATTGAAAAACCGATATTGAAAAACTGATATTGAAACCGATATTAGAACCGATATTGAAAAACCGATATTGCAAAACCTATATCGAAAAACTTATATCGAAAAACTGATATTGCAAAACCGATATTGAAACCGATATTAGAACCGATATTGAAAAATCGATATTGAAAAACCGATATTGAATCCGATATTAGAACCGATATTCAAAAACCGATATTGGAGAACAAATATTGAAAAACTGATATTGAAAAAACCGATATTGAAAAACAAATATTGAAAAACCGATATTGAAAAACCGATATTGAAAAACCGATATTGAAAAACCGATATTGAAAAACTTATATCGAAAAACTGATATTGCAAAACCGATATTGAAACCGATATTAGAACCGATATTGAAAAACCGATATTGGAGAACAAATCTAGAAAAACTGATATCGAAAAACCGATATTGAAAAACCGATATTGAAAAACCGATATTGAAACCGATATTAGAACTGATATTGAAAAACCGATATTGAAAAACTGATATTGAAACCGATATTAGAACCGATATTGAAAAACCGATATTGAAACCGATATTAGAACTGATATTCAAAAACCGATATTGGAGAACAAATATTGAAAAACTGATATTGAAAAACCGATATTGAAGAACCGATATTGAAAAACCGATATTGAAAAACAAATATTGAAAAACTGATATCGAAAAACTGATATTGAGAAACTGATATTGCAAAACCGATATTGTTCTAAACCCATATTGAAAAACCGATATTGTAAAGCAAATATTGAAAAACTAATATCGAAAAACTGATATTGAAAAACCGATATTGAAAAACCGATATTGAAAAACCGATATTGAAACCGATATTAGAACCGATATTGTAAAACCGATATTGAAACCGATATTAGAACCGATATTGAAAAACCGATATTGAAAAACAAATATTGAAAAACTGATATCGAAAAACTGATATTGAAAAACCGATATTGAATCCGATATTAGAACCGATATTCAAAAACCGATATTGGAGAACAAATATTGAAAAACTGATATCGAAAAACTGATATTGAAAAACCGATATTGAAAAACCGATATTGAATCCGATATTAGAACCGATATTCAAAAACCGATATTGGAGAAAAAATATTGAAAAACTGATATTGCAAAACCGATATTGAAAAACCGATATTGAAAAAACCGATATTGAAACCGATATTAGAACCGATATTGAAAAACCGATATTGAAAAACTGATATTGAAACCGATATTAGAACCGATATTGAAAAACCGATATTGAAAAACCTATATCGAAAAACTTATATCGAAAAACTGATATTGCAAAACCGATATTGAAACCGATATTAGAACCGATATTGAAAAACCGATATTGAAAAATCGATATTGAAAAACCGATATTGAATCCGATATTAGAACCGATATTCAAAAACCGATATTGGAGATCAAATATTGAAAAACTGATATTGAAAAAACCGATATTGAAAAACAAATATTGAAAAACCGATATTGAAAAACTTATATCGAAAAACTGATATTGCAAAACCGATATTGAAACCGATATTAGAACCGATATTGAAAAACCGATATTGAAAAACAAATATTGAAAAACTGATATCGAAAAACTGATATTGAGAAACTGATATTGCAAAACCGATATTGTTCTAAACCCATATTGAAAAACCGATATTGTAAAGCAAATATTGAAAAACAAATATTGAAAAACTGATATCGAAAAACTGATATTGAAAAACCGATATTGAATCCGATATTAGAACCGATATTCAAAAACCGATATTGGAGAACAAATATTGAAAAACTGATATCGAAAAACTGATATTGCAAAACCGATATTAGAACCGATATTGAAAAACCGATATTGAAAAATCGATTTTGAAAAACCGATATTGAATCCGATATTAGAACCGATATTCAAAAACCGATATTGGAGAACAAATATTGAAAAACTGATATTGAAAAAACCGATATTGAAAAACAAATATTGAAAAACTGATATCGAAAAACTGATATTGAAAAACCGATATTGAAAAACCGATATTGAATCCGATATTAGAACCGATATTCAAAAACCGATATTGGAGAACAAATATTGAAAAACTGATATTGAAAAACCGATATTGAAAAACCGATATTGAAAAACCGATATTGAAAAACCGATATTGAAACCGATATTAGAACCGATATTCAAAAACCGATATTGAAAACCAAATATTGAAAAACTGATATTGAAAAACCGATATTGAAAAACCGATACTGAAAAACCTATATCGAAAAACTGATATTGAAAAACCGATATTGAATCCGATATTAGAACGGATATTGAAAAACCGATATTGTAAAGCAAATATTGAAAAACTGATATCGAAAAACTGATATTGAAAAACCGATATTGAAACCGATATTAGAACCGATATTGAAAAACCGATATTGAAAAACAAATATTGAAAAACTGATATTGAAAAACCGATATTGAAAAACCTATATCGAAAAACTGATATTGCAAAACCGATATTGAAACCGATGTTAGAACCGATATTGAAAAACAAATATTGAAAAACTGATATCGAAAAACTGATATTGAGAAACTGATATTGCAAAACCGATATTGTTCTAAACCGATATTGAAAAACCGATATTGTAAAGCAAATATTGAAAAACTGATATCGAAAAACTGATATTGAAAAACCGATATTGAAAAACCGATATTGAAACCGATATTAGAACCGATATTGAAAAACCGATATTGAAAAACAAATATTGAAAAACTGATATCGAAAAACTGATATTGAAAAACCGATATTGAAACCGATATTAGAACCGATATTGAAAAACCGATATTGAAAAACTGATATTGAAACCGATATTACAACCGATATTGAAAAACCGATATTGAATCCGATATTAGA